>NC_135501.1:205224057-205524057 GCF_052857255.1 Amblyomma americanum | reverse complement strand
GAGCTTAATAAAATGTCGTTGCGACTTGTGTTTCACAGAAAAGAGACGCGTTTAGTCGGGCGAGTACAAAAATAAGAATGATAATAATATTTACAAAAAGTATTCCAAAAAAAGGCAATACTCCTGCCAAGCGCAGTGAGAAAAGCTTCACAACGTCAACTGATGGCATGCAAGATATGTCATACATTACAGCCACTAGTTCACATAACAAAGGCCCAGTACTGACATTTGACGTTTACTAAGAAATATTCAGCAACAAATGAAATCTGTTATTGCGGCACATTAAGAAAAGGAATGCTCGCAAAATTCTAGCAATCAAGACGAGGAATTGACCTGTATAATACCTATCCATACAAATAAAATGCCAACTAATATCATTCGCCGTCAAATGTACTATATGACTGAACAGTCATCGTGTTTCATTACTTTATTGCCTATTTGGTGAAGTTGGATTACATTTGCGCACTGCAGTGAACACCACTTAGGACGAGAAATTACACCAATGCAGTTCAGTTGCACTCAGGAACTTTTCTGCTGAGCGGTAAATTAAACTAAAGTAGGGTGTAAAGTAGGCATATACTCACCTGGATTGAGCACATCGTAAACGATGCTTGCGGCCGAGGCACTGCAGTTCATACTTATGGGTTGAGCCGGATACCATTTACGACCTTCGATGTCGTACCGCTCGACCAGGGACACGGTCGTCAGTCCTGGTGGGGCGGGAAGGGCGGAAATAAATCACTAAAGGTAAGCTTCATTATTTATTACTTACTCAACCGCCCTTTTTAGAAGCTTATGAATTGAATTGAATTGAATTGAACTGGCTGTTGGGGAAATGAAATAGCTCAGTATCTATCTCGCATATCGGCGGACACCTGAACCGCGCCGTAAGGGAAGGGATGAAGGAAGGACTAAGAGAAGAAAGGAAGAAAGAGCTAGGTGCCGTAGTGGAGGACTCTTGAATAATTTCGACCACCTGGAGATCTTTAACGTGCACTAGTTTCGCTCTCGTTTAGTGCTTGCTCATAAGCTTCTACCCGCCGCGTGGCCCAGTGGTTAGGGCGCTCGGCTACTGATCCGGAGTACTCGGGTTATAACCCGACCGCGGCGGCTGCGTTTCGATGGAGGCGATACGCAAAGGCACCCGTGTGCTGTGCGATGTCAGTGCACGTTAAAGATGGCCGGGTGGTCGAAATTATAAGATCGAAACAATCGCAGCAGTGACTATGGACAATGAGCGGACACCTAGACACCTTTCAACCTGAATTGCGGTAGCACAAGGAGCCCGTCGAGGCGCTTTTCGGCACTTCCTATTTGCTGACGTAACTTCCGGTCTTCATTTCCTGATCAGTGACGTCACTTCCGGTCGTCGCTTTTGGTTGTACGGTGTCAAATTAAACGCTTGCCATGACCACGCATCACGTGTGATGCTTAATCATATACCTGATCATACACACCGACCATATGTGATCATGTGACCCGACACTTGGAATCGACCCAGCTGTGACACTGAACACCGCCAAACGAGCCGACGAGCTCGTTATGCTTCGCATAATAAGATTACAACGTTTTAAATGTAATGGAATGTGTTGTTTTGTTTTTCATTTGTCTGGAGATGCCTCCATGGCATTGGGTTGCACTTGCATCTTCGTTGTTGTACATGAACGAGTCTTCATCTTGTCTGCATCTGCTCCGCCATTGCTTCTGAGCAATGCAAAAGGCAGTGAAGCTGGTGTCATAAGGAGCGTAACATCCTGTAACCCTTTCCTGTCTCCAGAGGGTGTATCAGGCGCTGAGATGAATAAATTAACAATTCATAAATCTACTACATACCACCAAAATGTCTCCAAAGGAGAGGATAACGCTCTAACATACGTTACACACAATTAGAGCTCAAGGGGTGCCGTAAATGCTCCACTACACTGCTACAAAACAAACCTTATTGCTTGGTTACTTTTGACAAAAACGGTACAGCAGAATCTCATAAGGGATTTGGGATGGTTCTAAAGCGATGCCATATAAACACTTCGTCAGAATACGTCAACTTCGAAAAACTCCGGAGACACCCTATAAGCCTTGTTCGCTCAGCAGTATTACGCGTATAAGACGGAAGATTAGGAATATAAGGTAAAATGTGAGCTTCTTCGTCGAAACGCCCCGTAACTGCTAGTCGAGATGAACAAGAATTTCCTTATACCTTGAACTTTATGTCCACCTATCTTGATAGCAGTGTTCAGTTAACTACTCGTGCACTTTTTATTACGCATGTTCAGCTGTTTCTTGTAGCACTTGAGCCAAAATTGATTATTGCTGGAGTAGACGCAGGGAGAGACGAAAGCGTTCCTCAGGCTCTATAATTATACAAGGAGTTTTTCTGGCATTCCTCCTTATCAACCCTTTAAGCGACCTATTCCTTTCAAATTCTATTGCAACGTCCCATTTTATATCTGTCTTCTAAATCTTTTTCGGCCGCGGGCTAGTTCAGTTAGGTAGTTGCGGTGAACGCGGCAATTTTATTTTCCTTCTCATGAAACAACCAATAGCTACCACAGGAAGTCAGATCTTTATCGTAACAGCCAGAAGCGAATAGGAGGACAACACAAGGACGATAGGTGAAGGCGCTGAGCTTGGTCTGAACTTCAAGATAAGTGCTTTCATTTGTCGTCCCTTGCGTTGTCCTCGTATTGTTTCTTGCTGCTACGAAAACGACGCAAAACCATAAAGTCCAACAGCCTGTATTCAAGGCGTAAGATGTGCGCGTTTCTCGATATCGCGGTCTTTGGCTGCGGGGAGCGAAATTGCAGTAAACAAGGAACCTGGAAGGGTTCCGAAATAATCATCTTGAGATATAGACTTGAGATGTGAATGTAAGTTCGCTTATACTTTTTATATGTATATTTCGTCCAGATGGAATACGCTAGAACCACCTGTTGCTTCCTATCTTTGTGGCACCTGGATTGCTTCAGGGTGCTCCAACTACAGGCTCCAGTGGAGTCTATGTATACGGCTACCCGCTGAACGGGCAGACAGAGACGTTTTGACGAACGCTCTGCGTTCTTTGTATAGCCTCGTGCGCATGCGCAAGGGACGAGCACTGTGCGTGTATACACACCGCTGAAGCCTCCTATCGCGTAGATAAACCCTTCAAGGACGACGGTGGCGAAGTTACTCCGGGCTTGGCTCATGCTGGGCAGCTCGGAGAAACGAGCCCTCCTGGTGTCGAGCTGCTCCACTGGAAAGAGAAACGCGGAAGAAGAAGAAGAAGAAGAGGAAAAAAAAAGTATTATTTTGCTGTGATGACAGGCTGTTGCCACTTGGAGGTGGGGGTAGGCAGGATGGCATACAAGCACTAGTTATGGTAGGGAGGGAGATAGGGCTTTTCGAGGATGGTGTAGAGGCGCCGCGAGACAATGAGGAAGGAAGGATAGAATAGATCCGACAGCTGTCAAGGTCACTTTTCGCGCATTTAAGGTAGCGCGTTTTCAAGCTGATTGGTCATAATGACAATCACCGATTCGTCCAAACATAGGCGCGTCACTCGTGACGTCTGAAGTCCCCCTCTCATTTCCTTCACCCATGTTCCTTGCTGCATTTGTCACACTGGACACCTTACTAATATGGATTGGTACAGATTGGTGGATTAGGTAGCATGAGCGAAAGTATTGACTATCAATGCGATCGATACGGCAGTGTACGCGTTAGCCTTAGTGTTCACCCCGGCCGGAGCAGCCGCTGCCGCTGACGGGTTCAGACCACGCGAGCGGGTGGTGCGACCCACTCCGTCAATTACGGTGTGACACGCCATACTCTCGCTACACTCTCCCATATACCCGCCACCGGTCGCTTCCCACCCTCTCTTCGTCTTCCCACTCCCACTTTTCTTCTCCATTGAAAGGGGAGAGGAGTCTCCCTATCTTCTCTTCGTCGGCAGCCACCCGCTGCCTCTCTCCACTTTGCCCATTGCCAACAAAGGTTTCATAAGGACAGAGGGTCAGATTTTTCTAACATGAAGTTCTAAAACTAACGCAAATGATAACGCGTTGAAGAGCACAATAATATTTTTTTTGTTCACAGCCACTGAATTCGAAATGAACACCTTTCCCTGCGACATTCACTTCTTTTATACGCTTATTTTTCTGCACGCTTATTTTAATTAAACGCCTGTATCCTTACTGCGTTATTGTTTGAACGCATTATTGCGTTACATCATCGCCTGGAGTTTAGCGCATTCCCTTCTTGGTTGCCGCTGCGCCAATGGACCAAAACCGCTACTACTACGACCACAAGTTTTTTTTTCCACCCCGTGTCGCTTTGTAATCCAAGAAATACGGTCATAAATTAAAAAGCGTACTTGAGGACAGACGCGTGACGCCATTGTAGCCACCGATCACGTAGATGATATCCTTGTGCGTGGCGACCTTGACACCGCTCCGAGGCGTGGACATCGTCAGAACCCTGGTCCATGTGTTCGATGACGGGTCGTAGCACTCGACGGTGTCCAGCACTTCCCGACCGGTAAAACCACCCACGCTGACACGAAAAAAAAAGCAATCGATGGGGCGAAGCTTTTAATGCACGTATGAATTCTAAGTACCACGCCCAACCCTCAAGGACGTATGCACCCGCTCTCAAGAACGCATGCCATAACCGGACTACTTGCACGTCCTTAGTATAGACCTGCCTTCTGCAGGGGATGCTGGCTGACCACGATTGAGAGCAACGATAAACGCAGTTTAGAGCAAGGCATAAAAATGGACAGTGACCGAGGATCACTTCACAGAGTATGCGCTGCTTTGATGTAACATGCCATCAGTATATGGACTACAGAACATGTCACCAGTTTAGAATAGAGCCTCTTGTCTAAGCGCTAGTGCGAGTTTTCTCCCTCGATTCTTCCAACAGTACTATTCCCTAAAACCCCACATCAGAGTACAACAGCTCGTTCGTTGTTCTAAACACGGCAGGGGAAATATCGGTTCAACAATACATAATCGCATTTCTCTCCAACAAGCTCTCAAAAACAGATCAAGTTGCCGGAAGGCAACGGGCCATTCAATCCATTTTCAGATAATTAGGTTCGTGCCCTATGACAGTGTCTTTTTGCGTGACGTCCAGCTATCGATCTTCACTGCTTTGACGAGAACGCCTCTGCATCATCAACTAAGCAGCAAGGTATGTCTGCTAGCTGGTCCTTGTTCGGCGAGCTGACTTCCAGTTGCATGCGCATCCAGTTTTGTTAAACCAAGCTCACATGTAGATTCTTCCTGCAGCCGTCGTGGCAGCAGCGTCACTTCTGACGTCATTCATGGCTGCAACCAGGGTCCACTGATTCTTCTTGGCGTCGTAGCGTTCGACGCTGCTCGTCCGCAGGCGGCCATCAAAGCCACCCATGGCATAGATGAGACCCTGCGACGGGATGAACAGTCGAGAAATCCGGGCAGAGACCAGTCACAAAAAGAAAAAAAGGCTTAGCATCGTCATCACCACCACTGTTAGAATTTCTTTTGAACCCTTTTAGTACAAAGAGAAGACTTGTCGTGCGTCACCGATAGCTAATTGTCCTGCTGTTGCCCAGCGTTGCCGCAGAGCAACACCTCCAATATTTTGAAGCGAAACGCTTCACTACGGTAGGTAAAGCAGTTTTCGGGTAGGCAGCACAACGACCTTGAACGACCTTCAGCCCAACCAAGGATAGCTGTGTATGTGGCACAGTTATAATGTCAAACCCTTAACCCTTGACCTTGACCCATGACCTCTAGTTGACCTTTAGTATTTGGCATTGAGTGACCTTTGGGTTGACCTTTGACCTTAAGAACATCCGATGGGGTGATGTGAAGCCACGTGATGACCTCCGATGGGGGTGTCGTAAGACCATGTGGTACCACGTCATAGCCACGTGGTCGTGTGGGTATATACTATAGAACGGCTGCCGCGAGCGTGTAGCGGAGCTGCCATGGACGAGCCTCAGACGAGCCTTAGCAAACATGCTTGCTTTTCGCTGAATTCCAGGGCTAGCCATGTTGAGCCACTGCCATTGTTTTTCTCGCATACCACGCCAGTTTTTGTCTTTCTGTTGTCGGCTGTTGTAAGACAAGAAAGGCCCTTTGAAAGTCATAACATAAAAAGAACAGACGGCTGGACTCGCTTAATTCTTTTTGTTCAAGGGACTCACGGAAAGAAGCCGGTTTACCAGTCGTCGCATGTTAACGAAAGAGATGAGCTGCAGTTGATTGTTAGCATATATTCTAACAATCAGTATATTGCACACTTCACTCTAAACAGAATGGAGTAAAAAGAAAGTAAGCTAGAGCGCACTTACTTTTTATAAAAAGGAGTGCGCTAGAGGAGCACTTTACTTCCATACGGGCGTATTCGTGTTTAAAGTGCGCCTCTGCACTGCATAGCAATGGCTTGTGAACGCGAGATTTAGAAGAACGAAGAGAAGCTGTTCGGGGGCCAACTCCTCACCGTGCTAATTTTAAATAAAGCCGGGTTCTTTCCGACACATCATTTGTTTTATGCCCTGTATGTTTTATGTCCTGTGCGTTCAGGTGCTAGAATAAAATTTTAAGCATCAAATGGTTAATGACCAGCGGCCGAGGCACCCTACTAACTGCTAAAAACTTCCCGCGGAATGTGCCTAGATTTGTTGGATGCAAGTTTCGTTGCCGGCATCTTTGAAGTGATATCAATTTGAAACGCATGGTCGTCAAGTATATCTATGCCCTTCTAGCTGCATTCTGCGTTGTTCTACCACAATTAATAGAAAGGCCGCCCCTGAAGAACAGCTTGACCAGAACAAAGCTAGAATACGCGTCCCCCACTTGGAGCCCTAAGCAATTCTATTTGTTCACGTACATCACTAGAATCGCTACAGAACCGAGCCACTAGATTAATTCATTCACGCTATTCACACGATATCAGCATATCATCTTTAAAAAGCAGAGTTGAGGATAACAAATCTTGATAGCCTTCGTCGTATCGCCTGTATGTGCTTATTTCATGTTTTTTTACACCTCACTTCGTATTCCAGCCTACATTAGCCCTCCAGCACGCATTTCCCTCCGCATTGGTCATCCCCTGCAAGTTGCCCGTCCACCGACTCATACTACAACATTTGCTGCATCATTCTTTCCTCGCTCAGCCAAGGACTGGAACGGCCTTACACACGACGTCACTGCAACCACCTGTCCATCCTCATTTCCGAATTGTATAACTGCAGTATTTAACGATTAACATCCTTGTACATAAAACTGGATTATATCTGTACTATAAAGTTTCTTACTATTAACTAGAGGGAAAGCTGGCGCTCCACCTGTGGGAGTTTGCATGGAGCTTCCTCGAAATCACCTGTACCACCATGGGCGCTCTAAGCATCATGGGGCGGAGAGCTACCGACTGCAGAACTACAACTTTTGGCCAAAAAATAATGAAAAAAAAACAAATGTTTTTCAGTAATCAGTAATGTCCTTTCATTTAATATGCTGTCTATAAATTGCAACAAACGAGCAGAAAAGCGTGTAAATGCAAAGTTTGCTCAAAATAAGCTATGGCTTGCTCTCCTATATTGGCCAAGCATTGCAAACCACAAAAGCCAATATTTCGTGCTTAACAAGACCACTTTTAAAAAGAAATATGTTTTTGAAAAAAAAAATGTCGCTTCAACATTTTAAAAGGTTTTTCTACCGCATTTTGGAAAACAAAACCCTTTCATTGGCGTCGTGGGCTGTTGAGTTTTCGATACTATGGTTTTTGCACACTACTTCTACGCCGAAGTCGTCTAGGCGCGGAGCGCACCATGGATACGGAATGGGACATCTCTGTAACGCCACTCTGCGTTCCTGAAAAAAACCTACTGTCCTGCAGCAAGTAGCTCACCTCCCCATGATGCTTTGCGCGCCCGTGGAGGTACAGGTGCAGTGCCGCCAGCTTTCCCTCTAGTTAATAGTGAGAAGCTCTATGATATGTACCCCCATTTATGTAATATCCCCTAATTTGGAATCTTTAAGGTGATAAAGAGATGTGATGTGATGACTGTTGCGCATGGTACGTTCCGCTGTAACGAACTTCATCGCGTTAAAACGGGAGTGGACAAGAGCAGACGCGAGACAGAACTGGTTGCCTTCTCCCTCATAGCGGCTTGCCTGCAGTGTGGCCACGCTGACGTAGCAGCGGGCTTGGAGCATGTTCGCCTTATGGCTCCACCGGTTCAGGTTGACGTCGAAGCACACGACGGAGTGGTAGCACTCGCGGCCGTTGAAGCCGCCCACGAAGTAAATGCAAGAGTTCAGAACCGCCGCGCCATGGTACGCCCTGCATATTCGATAAGGTATGCTAAGAGAAACAAGGTTTTGCCATGTGAGCTAGTTGGTTCAACTGCGTAGATTTTTGCGGCACTAAGACGACGGACAGACAAAAGTATAGACTAACAATGCACTAATTCAATTCAATTAAATTTATTCAACATTATGGAGATGTTTGGTGCGCGGACAAAAAGCCAGAAAAAAAGGCTTGACAGAGGTCGACGCATCCTACAAAGAGTTGACAGCAGTGTACACGAACAATTCATTATAATAGTTTGTTTATGAGGGTTTAACGTCCCAAAGCAACTAAGGCTATGAGGGTCGCCGTAGTGAAGGGATCCGGAAATTTCGACAACCTGGGGATTTTTAACGTGCACTGACATCGCACAGTGCACGGACCTCTAGAATTTCGCCTCCGTCGAAATTCGACCGCCGCGGCCGGGATCGAACCCGTGTCTTTAGGGTCAGCAGCCGAGCGCCATAACAACTCAGCCACCGCGGCGACTAATTCCTTATAATATTATTTACATAAGCATAACCAGTCATATACGTTATAATAATAGCAATTACATATGAATATGGCGTGAAACAGCACGTGAACACTAAGAGTAACAATAACAAAAAAAGCGAGTACAAATCAAAGTGACACAGCATTGTTGGTAGTGCTACGAATGCATCAGTATGATAAATTATTCAGTAAATAAGGAAGAGTATAGAGCAACATTTGGCAACCATAATTGGCTCGAGTTCTAGGCTTTTTCTGTGGCCCAAGGCCCATTTGCAACAAGACTTTATGCTTAAGTTGTGAGCATGCGCATTAGAATGCCCAGGAGAGGCTGGCATAGCGTGAGTGCGTCGAAGCACAAAATAAACAAGATGAGAGAGGGGGTCCTCAGCACGCTAACCAACGTTTCGAGAAGTTGTCTTGTCTGGTGTGCCACAGTGCCCTCCTTGAGAACATGAACCAATTCACAAAGTAGTCTGCCATTTCACGTGTAGACAAATGTTGTACAAGAAGAAGGAAAAAGGGCATGTTTGTCTAAAAAAAGGATGCCGCCACCGCCTGGAAGACGCTGAAGTAACGAGCATTAGCTGTTTGGTTTACTAGAATTTATATGAATGAGATTAAAGTGAGTCTAGAACGTTGTCAACGCCGATACCAAGGAACACAATGAACCACAACGGAATACAGCTTCAGTGCCACGTTTCTGCCACAACGTTGTCAATGCCAACGCATGTAGCGCACATCTGCCACCCTCATTTGGCCGCCAGCTTGGATTATGACGTCATAGTTACGTGGCGGCCAAAGTCGGTAGCCATCTTGAATTAATTAATGACGTCACCAGTTAATTACTATTATTGGCCGACATTTTGTATATATAAGTGACGTCACCAATTAATCACATACTCGATATACTAATGACTCCACTAATCAGTCACCAGTTGTGTTGCTATATCGATTTACTATGGGGGCCGCCATCTTGAATTCCTCGGATGTAGAAAATTTCCCGCCGAAGGCAGGTGGTCGCAGACCCCAAGAAATCGAGAAATGTGGTGCACGCTCTTAAAAGAAAAATGCGATTCGCATACCGGGGCGTGGTGTACTGGTTTCCTATGAGGCGCCAGGTACCGGTGCGGCAGTTGAAGGCGTGCATGTTGTTGGTCGCACCCGACGTCCATCCGCCAAAGAGGAACAAGATGTCCTTGGGGATGCGTGGGGTGAGCCACAGCTTCGAGGAGAGGTCCACGCCGGCGCACTCGCCGAGCGCCATCGACTGACGAGTCAGCGACTGCGCGGGGAGGACAATCGCGGACAATCTAGACATTAGTCGTCGGCCATCATTTGAACTCTGTTCATATTCACCAAATGAATTCGCGCATTTCGGGATAATAAGACCTTTGATACAGTGCAGATTGGTGTGCATATGCACAGTCGAACCTCGTTATAACGAGACAGTCTATAACGAAATAATGGATACAACCAAGAAATGGCCATTCCAGTTGGAAGCTCCGTCAACGCGGGCTATAACGAAGCTGCGTCTATAACGAAGTAATCGTCGGGCCTCTTCAGCGTCGTTATAAAGAGGTTTAACTGTTTCTATCTTAGAGCATATCATCGTCAACATCCCAATCACCTCTAGTCAGATTTCATCTACATTTGGATAAAGACATCTTACATTGATCTCGGAGTCCTGTACTGCAGCCGCCCGCCCTATCATGGCAGATTGCGTACTCTTATATCTCCCACGTTTTCCTTATAGGAATCCACTCTATTACCAAAGGCTGCTATTTGTTATCTGTTCTCCGTATGGGTTCTAAAGAGGACAACACATTTTTTTTTGCACGAAAAAAGGGCAGCGAAGCCGTGGCGTCTGTCTGTGATGACATTTTTATTAATGCGCCGATAAATAGATTACTAAAACCACTCCCAGGTTAAAGAGTTCATTATCTTTTTGCTTCTGATGGATTTTTATACGTAGGGAAACGAAATACTGAAAACTCCCAGAAACGGCGTCAGCCTCAAGGAGTAGTATGTGAGCCTGAGAATAGATGGGTGGCTGGATGTATGAATGCTAAATGCACCCACCCGTTTGGAAACTGGGTGATGAAAAGGCTCATAACTTTATTCTCTGTGTATTTGTTACCATTCGTTCAACTTTAGAAAGAGCTAGCTTGAAATTTATCCTTTTAAGCGCAGGTTACACTGAATTTTACTCTCTGACGAATTTTAGTCCTAAACTTATCATTATCCTGACTTATATCTTTAGCTTACTGACCTGCTTTTAAGCCACCAGTCCAACCGTTTCTTACAAACGTATAACGCAGATACATTGAAATTACCTTCGTTATCGTCGAACTTTAGAGCCTTGAGGATACTTATTGTAGTAATAATAATAATTGGTTTTTTCGGGAAAGGAAATGACGCAGTATCTGTCTCATATATCATTGGACACCTGAACCGCGCCATAAGGGAAGGGGAAATGAGAGAGTGAAAGAAGAAAGGAAGAAAGAGGTGCCGTAGTGGAGGGCTCCGGGATAATTTCTACCACCTGGGGATCTTTAACGTGCACTGACATCGCACAGTACACGGGCGCCTTAGCGTTTTTCCTCCATAAAAACGCAGCCGCCGCGGTCGGGTTCGAACCAGGGAACTCCGGATCAGTAGTCGAGCGCCCTAACCACTGAGCCACCGCGGCGGATACTTATTGTCGTAAAAAAAGACATTTGAGCTAGTCGGTATAACATATTGGAAAATAGTTAGTATAGCACATTGTCTTGTGGTGCTGCTTTTACAAGATACTTATTGTGTCTGCTTCGACAACAGGATGGATACTACTAAATTCTGCAAAATATGATCAATAAGTTGGTCAGATTTACCACAGACTGCGCATGATTCATTATCATGGTCATATTTCTTTCTGTATAGCAATAAGCCTGGTGCTTTTAGGACTGTGTCATTTGTTAATTGTCATACGAATCAGAAAAAGCGGAGAGCTGTCTCTGCTGCAGAGCTGTCACACAGCTGTCTACACAGCTACACAGCTGTCTATACAGTCTACACAGCTGTCTACACAGCTGTCCATACAGTCTACATAGAGCTGTCTACACAGCAGTCTATACAGTCTACACAGAGCTGTCTACACAAAGCTGTCTACACAGCTGTCAATATAGCCTACACATAGCTGTCTACACAGCTGTCACTGCTACCTTGTTAGCCCAATGAGAACAAGAACGTGAAGAATATACAAAACACAGACGCAATCCCATACGTTCACTTTGTTACTAAGGCTGTGGTAAATCGCTTTGATGGAGACCAGTAACCTACCTGGTGGATGGCATTGAGGACTCTTAGGCTGTCTCCGTCAGCCTGGATTTGAGGATCAGTGACGACTCGGTCGAATTCTCTGTGCGAGAAAAGAAAATCGAAACACAACGGCCAGTCGTGTAGTGATCGATACAACGTATAAGAAGGCGCATTGACAAATCGTTCCTGGCAGAGTATGCTGTCTCTTATTCTCAAGATTGTCAGGCTGTACATATTGGAGCTAACCGAAAATGTAATATGCCGGATGGAAAGCCTCGTGGGTGTTATCCACCGCAGAGTTTGACTAGAAGTAGAAGAACTGAAGTAATGTATTTCCTCGCCCCCCCCCCCCCCCCAACAGCTCCAGAGTAATAAAGGAAATAAATTGCAGCTGCACACGTGAAACTGTAGGTGTCACAAACTGCAGTGGAAATGCGTTTCCAACCGAGTGGCAATTGAATCACTTGTGTTCTGTCGTGACATTCTTCGTCTATTCATCGTCCCCTTTTGGTGCCTATAATTAACCTGTAAACGACTACACGCAATAGAACCGGCGCAGTTTGTCTCACAATGCAAATTCTGCGATGAGAATGCGGACCTGTACCATATGGTATGGGCCTGCCAACAAAATCAGGCTATCACTGTTAATAACCAGCCAACGCAGGAGGGGTGGGAGGCAGCCCTGACCAGCTCGTACGAAAGGAGTCAAAAAAGAACTCATCGAAAGAGCCCGGGCAGCAGCCTACCCCAATGGTGTTCCGAACTGAGAGCTCCAACTGCCGCTACAACCTCCTAAACAATTTCATTAAAATATTTTCACCACCACCTACCCCAATGTCCTCACGGGCCCGCAAGGTACAGTATTAATTTTTAAAACTAATCAATAAATAGACTTTGTACTCTTCCCAGCTCATCTCGAAAACAAGGATACCTTTTTCGCACCAGCTCGGCGCTAGTTGGTAACGTTAACTAGTGTTCCTATGTATGCTCCCAGAAGGAACATAACTGTGCGACTGTTTTCCCCGCGCCGCTAGTAACACTGTTCGCGGAGCGGCGATATCACATGATCCGTCAAATGTCCCAAATCGTGTAGACTCGTAACCAACACATGGGCCGGAGGTGCCAGCCACTGTCTGCTTTGTTATCCGACTGAGGGGGTATTGCGAAGCCCCCATCGAGGTGAGGAGGGGTGCCTCCAAATTGCCTTCTCCTGTGGCTCGTGCCGCAAGAGAAGCGGCTTTCCCGCAGAGCTTGGAATACAATGGCGGACATTCGCTCATCTCTGAGGAACACTAATGTCCACGAGCTCTGGGCATGCGAAGAACAAAATAGCTTCGACAAACTTTTCGCTTCAGGACAACTACAAACAACACAAGGGCTTCTGTGGGCAGCAGCCAGAAACCGTATATCTGCAGCAGTCACTTTAGCACCTGCATTTTTTTTCTTAATTCCGCGCCCATCTGTACGCCATATTGCGACGTGCGCAGTGCCATTTATTTCGAGCTCTGGAAAGTTCGAGGCAGGAGCCGCATCAGTGCAGGATCTTTCATGTCTAATTCTCTTTCCTAAGCATTCAATGCGTGACGAAATCATGATATCGTTTATTTTTGTTCCGATATTGATTAAAATCGCACCATCTGCTTCCTGTTCATCTTCCAGGATGAACCCAAAAAAGTGTACGAATCACCGCGTAGACATTCGTTTTTGCGGACACTTGTTAAAACTGGAGCCGTGATAACAGCTCAAGTTTTCCTGCTATATGTAGTTGCAATTCCAGAACAACGCTTAGTAAACCTCTCATCACGATTCACCGCTGTTCCACATATACCGGGTGTTTCAGAGAACTTTCAAAAATTCTTGAAAATATTGGGTTGAATATAGCAAAAAAAAAATAGGTGTAGGACTACACACTCTGCTCCGGCGGACACAATATGCTCCAAAATATCTCTAATTATCCAAAATTAAAATTATTACAAAAACCCACTAATTAACCTTTTAATTATCGTAGCTGGATGGTTAGTCCCAATTGGAAGTTTGATGCTGTAAACAAGATGATGTCATGTCAGTTTTTGAAACCAAGAAAAACTCAATTTCTAGAGCACTGCAGCGCGAAGAAATCCGACGCCTTTTCCCTCACGCGACCGAAAGTGAGCGCACGAGGAGCGCCGGAAGTATGGCACAAGCGAAGCGTCCGCTGGTGACGTGTCGTAGTGAATGCGGCGCCCGATTCGAAACGCGTGCGCTAACTTTCCTCGCTAGAGAACCTCGGCGCCCAGCTTAGACCGCGGCCGGCGTTATCGACTGCTTCGTCGCTAGGAGTAAGGAAAATTGCAGTCATCGTCTGCTACCTGGCCGTCGCTTTTGGGAACACTGATAAGCACACCTTGTGCTCTGCCTGTCTGGTTAACTCCGGAAAGTTTTTTTTTAATCTTTTTTTTCGTCACTATCTCCGTGAAAGGGATAAAGGTACTGTTCTCTGACAGTGTGCAGATTACTATTTAACGTTAAATAGTGCCGGTACATCGACATGAATTGCATTATTTCTGTTAAGCGTCTGTTTCTTTTATGCGGTATCGGCTTGACTGCTGCAATAAATGAGTATGACTTTGTAGATGAAAAGATTCTAACTGAAAACATTGCAATTTTAGCACTAAGGTGTTCCGTACCGGCTGGCTCAATACGGTTGCCGTGTGCTGGATCAGACACGTCCCGTGCTGTAAGAAATGCTAGTACTTATTTAGGAAACCTTGTCCGCAGATGTTTAGCACTTTATAGCTGTATAACAAACAGGTATGAATGAAATTTGTACCTTTCATGGATTCCGTTGGTTGCAGCCCCACTTGGACACTCCAGGAAAGAACTAGTATGTGGGATGATAAGAAGCCATTTTCACATCCCGTGTTCGAAATGCTTGCCGCACATTGCGATGCACAGTACAATGCGGCCTTTGATGGAATTTACAGCAGAACTGAGCATCTCTAGGGGAATCTTTTCATTTGATATCTTGACACGCTCCTTCAAGTCTTCCGAGATTCGCTGGCTCCGTATTGAAAACTTCTTAACGTATCCCCAGAGAAAGGTATCAAGTGGTGACAAATCGGGTGATCTTGCAGGCCACGCTGCAAACACTGGCACTGCAATGGCCTTGTCACACGCGAACCTCCAAGACAAGCACTTGAAATGCAAACGACTGCGCTGCGTTGGGACACTGAAGCTAACACACGCTAACGCAACCGCAAGAACAACTGCCCGATAGCATACAGCCGCCGCCGCGCAAACTCTCCTTGCCACGCTGGCAAAGCTTCTTCTTCTTCGGACGTGGTTCCTGATGCGCAGCGATTATAAGAAAACAGAAGATCAGCCTAGTGAGTAAACGAATTCATGATGACGCACAAAAACGAGCCCGTCGGACAGCCATACCAGAAGTGGCGCAACCCCCCCCCCCTCTCTCTCTCTCTCTCTCTCACACACACACACACACACACACACACACACACACACACACACACACACACACACACACACACACACACACACACACACACACACACACACACACACACACACACACACACACACACACACACACACACACACGCACGCACGCACACACACACACACACACACACACACACACACACACACACACACACACACACACACACACACACACACACACACACACACACACACACACACACACACACACACACACACACACACACACACACACGCGCGCGCGCGCGCGCGCGCGCGCGCGCACGCACGCACGCACACGCACGACGTTCCCCTAACTAACGTTTCCTTACTCCGAGCTACGAAGCAGTCGATAACGCCGGCCGCGGTCTAAGCTGAGCACGAGGAAAGTTAGCGCGCGCGTTTCGAATCGGGCGCTGCATTCACTACGACACGTCACCAGCGGACGCTTCGCTTGCGCCATACTTCCGGCGCTCCTCGTGCGCTCAGTTTCGGTCGCGTGCGGGAAAAAGCGTCAGATTTCTTCGCGCTGCAGGGCTCTAGAAATTGAGTTTTTGTTCGTTTCAAAAACTGACATGACATCATCTTGTTTACAGCATCAAACTCCCAATTGGGACTAACCATCCAGCTACGACAATTTAGAAATTAATTAGTGGGGTTTTGTTAATTACCTGGATAATTAGAGGTGTTTTTGGAGCACGTTGTGTCCGCCTGAGCAGCGACTGTGATCCTACACTTATTTTTTTTTTTGCTATATTCAACCCAATGTCTTCAGGAATTTTCGAAAGTGTTCGCTGAAAGACCCGGTACACTTCGTTGGCCAAAGGCAGATTCCGGCTAACAAGAGAGATTATAGAAGCTTATCGCATCGCGAAGCATCATGCTCCACGTTTCGGTGACCCGCCTGTTTCGTAAACCACGAAATATATCGAATACCTATCCCATAGTTTGTAAATATACCCCTTTTCATTCACATGGTCTCTTTTTTTCCTGCGTTGTCATACTTTGTTTTATGTATATATTGATGATTTCCTTGAATAAACTCATAAGTTGATAGTCAGCGCTGCGTCTTGTTCTTCCTTTCGTGACGTCATTATCACGATGAACAGAAAGGGTATAAACTGCGCGAACAAGACGGGACGAGAGGCACACAAATCGACAGACAAAGCGCAGATCACGCTGAGACCCGTACTTCACACCAAAGAAGACAGTGTGCTATAAAGATTGATGTAAAGAAATGTGTGTGTGATTTGAGTGTCGTATACAAAGGGGAAAGAAAGGATAACGCTACGCATTTCCGTCGGATGGAACCATCGATCGCCTGTCAGTTTCCTGTCCCATGTTGCCTCATATATGGTTTAAACAGCCGAACGGTAGCTGTGACGTATGAGACTGGTTGTGGTCACCTAATCTAAGCAAACGCTAATGTAATAGCTAGTTGTTTCCATTCCCACTCCAGGGGCAGGATCTCGTAATTGTTGATGCGAACTAGGACGAAGATGCAGCGGTTACGGCGAAATTCTTACGTGCCACAATTTACGTGACCACAAGTCCTCGTGCAAGTAATAGCCACCATTCGACTGTCGAAATATAAATCAAGCCGACAAAAGAAAGTAATTAGATTACTAATAATTTGCCGGACGTAGGCGAATTCCACGCGCCGAGCCTATTTTCTAGCCCAAACTTGACGACCCTACTCACTAAATATAGAAGAAAACTATCCACACACTATAAATGTAGCTTCAGAATGTTTTTAGTTGCTGGACTGAAAAATCGCCCTTAATTTTCTTCACAATAATGGTTTTGTTTGTTTATTTGCGCTTTCGTTTTTGGACTTTAATGTTTGGCGAGCAGATAAGCCCAAACTAGTGCCTGTGAAAGCCAGTAGTGGTCGTGCAATGTTGTTGATAACTTGTAACTGACTACCGGTAACTGTAAAAAAAAAATCGTACAGCCTGCGGTGCTGCCTTCGGCTTCGACGTCAATCAAGAGCTCTCACCGCGCAGTTCGGCCCTATATAGCAAGACCTCCTGAACTAGAGACCTGCACACTTGGCACTGCTCCAGCGCGCATGTTCTAGTTCTTGCCTTTTGCCGCTAGGGAACGGCAGCTACGCGCGGCTTGGTGCTACAATTAACCTGTTGAGCAAGATGGCGTCGGTTATTTTACTTCAAGGATGTAATAGTTTTGTCATTTGTCTACATTTTGGGTATTCATCATTCATCCATTGCCTAGCAAAGATGCCATAACGTCTCACGCCTGCATGTGCGCAAACAAAATATTCACCGCTAGGATTTGAAGAAATGTCGTATTTGCATCGTTCATTACTAGGTTTCAAAATAATAAGGCAGGACAAATGCACAGGAAGGCAATGAGAGGAGAGAAATCATTTGTCGAAAGCAGACGATGACGATGATAATGAAAGACGAACAGGTCAATTGAGCGCCCTCAACGGCCAAAAAGTTAACGAAAGTTGGCGCACGCAGTCCCATAGGACCTCGCCAAGTGTGCAGGTATCTAGTTCAGTAGGTCTTGCTATAAAGGACGGCGTGGAACTCACGAGACGGTGCATCTGGCGAATCGCACGAGGGGCAGAAGCTGGGCGAGGTATTTCTTCCTCCCCGCTGCGTCCGCCGATATCCACTTGAGGATGGCGCGGAAAGTGTGGTCCACCTCGCTGGGTGCGTGCAGCCGGTTGTCACTCAGGATGATCCGAAACTCCTCGGCGGTGAGAGACTGGAACTGCTCATCGTTCTCCCAGACCTGCGCCAAGCGAAGGGAGAAAGAAACGGCTTCTTCAACTGGACGACGCAGTCAAGTCGAAGGGATGAGTGCTGCCATCTATGCACGGCGTCTAAAGTCGCGCGTAACCAAAAGTTCCCCCACTACGGGTCCGCGTAAGGCCTTCGCAAGTAAACCAGCGAGTTTTCTTTCGATGCTTCTCGCAACCTTTCCGGTAGGTTTGCAAGAGGTTAGACGTTAATAACAAGATAAGCTAAGGCAATGTAGAAGATAAGGCAACAAATAAAGTCTACGCACTTGCTTTAATTCAATCCCACTAGTTTAAACTGAACGGCTGAAGTATATAGCACGCGGTATTCGCATAAACAGCGCAAAAGACACGGACAGACAAGTAGACGGAACGAGCGCTTACCGTTAAGGATTTATTCAAGCAGAAAACACAAAAATAATAAAATCCTGCAACCAGATGGGCATGTTTGCAGATAAGAAATCAAACACTGAAATTCATTCAGGCTCGTCAAGATATGATATTTCATAGTGATAAATAACAACAGACGAGGCGCTTACGCTTGTGTTGCGACTCATGTGGATAAGGCGTGCTGAATTCTTTCAATTCTCTTTCTAATGCATCTTTGGGCTCTTAAAACACTGAAGCCTGGTTGAACAGGGGAGTTCAAGGGGGTATGTGGCGGAAGTTTTCATGATGCAGTGTCAAGTTCGATAACGGAGTGCTAACCAAGGAACTGTTGTCTTCCTGTAAGCGCTTGTTCAAGCAACTTCCTGTTTGCCTTATGTACACTTATTCCCGCACGTTAATGGTCAGCGTTTGTCTCATCTCTTTGCTTGTCCGTATATTTGGCGCTGTTTCTACAAATGTGAAGCACCAGCTAGCTCAACGTTCCATTTCACTGTAGCTCTATACGAGGGGCTTGTGGAGCGTGCTCGTTCTTCCATATAATTCGCTTTACTGCATCCTAAACGAGCAACCCGGGCCGTGTCGCCGAAGTTCGCCCTGAAGTTCTCACCTCATCGAAGTGCCGGATCAGGTAGCGAAGGGCATCTGCAGCGAGGTTGTCGTATCCCCTGTTGAGGGCCAGATGGTAGATGTTGATGCAGGAGTCTGGTTCCAGGTTCTGCTTAAGCATGTTGATGCAGTGTTCGCGAATCTTACTTATCTGCGTCATCAGAATGAATTGAAGCGAAATAAAATTCCAATGAAGCTCGGGAGTTTATAGCACAAAGCGAGAAGTTTGAAAAAGAATCTTCAGAGAAGATCGCTTTGAGGACTGCCCAGGAAGTGCGAAGCATTTTTTGACTCGAAGTAAGAAAGAGTACTTGATCCTAAATGCCTTTAGTCTTACTTCAATTAAAACGCGCTTTATGGCTTTTCTTCTGTCCCTATTACCATGAGCTAGGTTTTCCTGCATCTCAACTCTATACGAGCGCATTAATAGGGCGACGTCATAGTTATCCAATTGCACGCAAGATCCGCTACATGCGCGCAAGGCACCGTGCAAATCGGAGGCTAGTGTGTACTGTCCAAACTTGTGAAATTATGTATATATTACCGGCTCTATTTTCCAACTTCCGCACAATAGGTGCCGTCTTTGGTATTTGTTTCACGCAAGTATCGGTGATCGCGTCGTTGTTGTGGTATCCTATGACGTGCAAACCACCGCCCTTTTTAAAAAAATAAAGAGATCATCAAATCAAATTTATTTCTGCCTTGAAAAGACACAGACAGCGGAGGCGCAGAAAAAGTTGTAAGATACAGCTTGACAAAGCCGCAGCCCCCTTTAGCTTGGCAGCGGCTTGACAGCAAGGCTTATAAAACAAAGGCAGTTGGTTAACGTATTAACAGGTATACAATAATGAAACTACAAAATAAAGTGAAACAACATTATACAATATTGAATCGACATTCGCACTCGACAGACACAGATGGATAGCAAAGAAGAAAAACATATTCTACATGTCTACGTACATAGCACGCAAAGATTTTTTGACGAACTAAAGAGGTCAAAATTATTATATGCATATGTATTTAACAGGCAAGGAAGAGTGAATTGCAGGCGTTCTCTACCTGAATTTATTCGAGGAGTCGGCACCCCCCAAGTCTCCGCATACCTTGTCGTGTAGCTGGCTTCTCGGGCATGTAATTCAGCAAGGTTACGTATGTAGTTTACATTCCTACGTGTTTCAACTTTAAACCGGATACTTAGACGATATTTATACAAGTTGTGAATTTTTACAACACCACTTTCTAAAAAGAGATCTGCGCTTGGAGAGTCCCAGGGGACATTGTAAATAAGACGAAGGAACTTTTTCTGTAGAATATAGATACGTTGAAGACAGCTATCCGTGGCTGCACCCCACACTAAGTGGCAGTAGTTTAAATAGGAGTAGAAAAGGGAATTATAGAGGAGTAGCTTTATTTTTCTTGGAATAACATATCTCAGCCGACTTATGACCCCGGTTAGTTGGGCCAGCTTCGTTGCTGTATGGTCCGCATGGTGATCCCAAGTCATGTTAGAAGAAAAAACTACTCCTAGACATTTAAATTGTTCAACCAAATCTATACACCGCGTGCTTAGTTTAATCCTGATGGAGGAAAGAAGCACTTTATTTTTAGGACGAAAAATAACAGCATGTGTTTTCCTAATATTTATACGTACACATTTGGATTCAGACCATTTTTGTCATTCAATCATGATTTCATTGCATTCCTGAACAAGGAGATTAAGATCATTTTCAGTAAAAACTATGCTTGTGTCATCAGCGTAATTAATAAATTTCGCAGCGGAGTTAATGGATCCTAATATCCGTCGTTAACGTTAATAAATTGGGAAAGGAGGGCAGGAGAGGGAGCCTGGACACCGTGACTGCATTGTTCGGTGTCAGGTACATGGCTGCTAGTGGCAAGGGGGCGCCCATAGCACTGATCTTTAAGCAGGAAATTGCCAAAGAAAATATCTATGACAATTCTAGGGAAGATCTTTGTTGTTTGAGGCCAGAACGGGAGTTTTGCGGACTAAGACATATAGAGTCAGGTACCACGAGATAGACACGTTGTGCGTTGCGTGCGGAGAGGAGGGGGAAACGGATGAACACTTGATACTTTTCTGTAAAGGGCTTCACCCTACAGTGGAAAGCAGCGGGGCTGATTTGCCCAAGGCATTGGGGTTTAAGGACAGTGAAGGGAAATTAGATTTTAAGCGGGTAGAAGTAACCAAGCGAAGGTTATCTGATTGGTGGCTAAAAGCAAGACAGGAGTAAAATTTCATAAGTCATGGCTAGGTGGCTTGAGCCACCGCCCGATTTAAGGGCTCAGCCGTATCCATCCATCCATCCATACTGATCATAACGTCACCGAACTTGCAGCTGCACGGTAACCAGTTCTCTTTGGTTCTATCACCGCCGTTGAGAAAAGTCCTACAGGACAGCGATCTAGCCAGGTGTATGCTGTCGCGACCGTCCTTCCATAACACTGCAATACCGGATGCGCTGATGTCCGCTCGCTTCTTAGACGACATCCTTTTGCATCCGTTCATGTTGCGAACGAGCACGTCGCAGCAGCAGAGTACGTTCATCAGAGAGGTACGCCCTCCCCTGGGTGCTCACAGTTAGACATTGGGAAAATCGATAAATAGTATGTCATTTATCGATTCCATTAGTCCTATCAAATAGATAAACAGATGAGTAATCATAAATGGCGTCAAATATTATGCTTATATCTCTCAGTAACAATCTCTGTCACGATAAACATTGTCACTTGAATGCACAGGAAAGGCTATCGCTTAATTTTCTTTTTTTTTAACTTGTTACTGCCGCCAGATCAACGACAACGAAGCGGAGCGGCAGAAGCGGGCGCAGACCGCGTGACGCGCGCTCGCAGCCGCCAACTGGGCATCTCAGCTCTGTTCATCGCGCTGGTTGATCGGCTTGGCACCGGGAAGCCATAGCTACGCTCTCTGTGTGGCCTCATTTCCGAGTCCAGGCCAAACCTGCCACGTCTGCTTGGTAGCACCATGCATCGAGACCCACGTCTGCCGACCTCCTCTGACTGACGTCACTCCTGACCGCCAGCGCACTGAACGTCTGTCTGCACGTTGGCTCATCGGCATCCACGATGGGCCACTCCATGGGGACTACTAAAGTGACACCGCTACAGCCTCCGACGGGCAGTGTCCGGCAGCCGCCGCTCCTTGCGACCGTTTCTTCACCGATTATGCGACTCCGCACTCCTGATCTCTGGATTTGTTTCATGTCGGCGAACCGAGCCACCTCCATGTGATCGCCATCGTGACCCCATCAGGCACTACGTCATCTAGCGCACGTATAAAAAGGACACTCCCGTCGCAGTTGACCCCTGTGTGTCGTGCCCGATTGATCTGTCTCTCTGGGTTATGGCTCAAACGTTGGCACCAATTCTCCGTTCGGACCTAGCTGCCAAACGCACCGTCCTCAGAAGCACCTTCGTGAACGAAGCATCTAGCCGACTGGATTATTTGCACTACTCGAATTATGTGCGCAGACCTTTGTACCTGGAGCCCTCAACAAACCGCCAGTTTGTCGCATCCCACAAGGTGTTCGTGGTTAAGCGAGACTAAAAGGGCCACTACGCTCACCGGGAAGAAATGCATTCTGTGCAGAGGCTGGTGACAGAAGATGGACACGCCTCAATCCCGTCTTCAGGCTTCTCCGGTTCCGTGGGTAAACAGACCATCCAGAGATAGCAAGCCTTGCCCCAAGAAGACCTAAAGCCTGTGGGTCTGGCCGCCCGCTCCAGCCACCAGCCTTGGCGTGTCTGATTTTCAAAAGTGTGACGCTGATTAAGTCCTTGAGGAAAGAAAACGCATACCACATGTTCTGTCACCTTTCTTAAAAGATTCTTACTGCTTCGATAGCATCTTGCTACCTGTTCCCAGCATTCTGTGAAGATTAAGGGTCATCAGTTAGCTTGACGGAATGTGTCACAGTCCGCACGGCGCATGCCCACTGCCAACGGCAGGGTGCCTCTATTCTGTCCTGCGCGACGGCTGGTTGGCTCGGCACCGGGCAAGCTCCCTTCCGTGTCCTGATTTCTGAGCACAAGTCGAAACTGGTCACACAACCACGTCTGCTTGCTAGCACCGTGCATCGGAACCCACGGCTTTCATCCTCCGTTTAGAAGACTGCAGCGCTTCTGATCTTTCCGCCAGTTTCTTCAACCGTCACCACATGGCTCAATCAGCCTATTGAGCCTCGGAGTCTACTTGTGCCGTCCTACCCCCATGTAGGGCCTCATACTTCGCACTCCTTCGAGAACGGACGATAAACAGGGGCGCAACACCTATTCCGCCCTTTCTCGCGACGTCGCAACCGCAGCTGCCCTGAAGGGGTGACTTGAGGTATTCAAGACATTCGAAAGTCACCCGTTTGAACTTGCCCGCCTGCACACATCTTCCCTGCGCGGTGAATCTGGACCAAGAACTTCGCGGAACCAGCATCGGGCCTTCGGGAGCCGCATATAACCAGTCTATGACAGCCAAGCCACCGCAGTGATGCTGCAAGTGACAACGCCGCACACACGTCAACTGCCACACAACGGCACCACGACAAGAGGCCCGACTTCGTGTCCCTGGTGATGGCTTCCCTCCGGCCTCGACATGTTGTACGGCCCGTTTTGTACACTTATTGATTTTCATATCCACTGTCGTGCATAAATCGGTGCATGACACTCAAGACGATGCATGCATGCAAAATTTTTCTTACAGCTGTGCAGAATTACAGCACTTCGGTCTATCGGTCTTCTGCATTCAAGCGGGCACGAGAGTATAGGCGTAAAGAACTAAAGCGAACTGGAAAGCTTGGCGAACAAATAAGCCGATTATGATTGCAGCCCCAGTCCAAAAGCGTCCTAACTGCTTGATTACAGTATCTTGCTTCTTTCTGTTAATCGAAGCATGTAGCCCCCATAATTTGGGATCCTCGCCGCCAGTCACGACTGCTTTCTTCTACTGTCGTCATCTTGCACTGTGCGGTGCTCTATATCTTAATTACCTGCTCATTATTAGAACGACGGAACATTTTAGTCTTCCTCTCACTATTCTGTCATCTTTCTCTTTTGTTCTTCGTCCCATTTTTAGCGACCCTAAGTTTAACCAATAGGATAATGCCGGTTCTGTCGCTATCCTTGCGGTTCTGGCCTTGGCCCGTACACACTGCCTCTTCAGCTGCGCTAGGTTAAAATGACGACAGTGCTAGTCTTCTCGATCCAGTGTCTGTAGGAATTCTCCCGCTGCCTTTTATTCCGTCCAGAACTTGAAGCCACACTTCGCAGAGACCGCACTGGTCGGGTAGAACTCAAGAACGAAGCCAGAGATTACACTCAAAAGCGGCCACTCAACCAACGGTTTGACCTATTCTCATGACGTCCCGCTCAACCACCTTGCATCTATTAGCGTGCATTTGTTAGCGGCCGTGGCAAGTCAAACGTGGTTCACCTTAACGACATATATAGCCGCCGCGGTGGCTGAGTGGTTATGGCGCTCGGCTGCTGGCCCGAAAGATGCGGGTTCGATCCCGGCCGCGTCGGTGGAATTTCGTTGGAGGCGAAATTCTAAAGGCCCGTGTACTGTGCGATGTCAGTGCACGTTAAAGAGCCCCAGGTGGTCGAAATTTCCGGAGCCCTTCACTACAGCGTCTCTCATAGCCTGAGTCGCTTGGGGACGTCAAACCCATCTAAACCAACCTAAACCTTAACGACATATATACGATAGACCAATACCACCGCCGCGGTGGCTCAGTGTTGGTTATGGCGCTTGGCTGCTGACCCGAAAGACGTGGGTTCGATTCCTTCCGCGGCGGTGGAATTTCGATGGAGGTGAAATTCCAGAGGCCCGTGTGCTGTGCGATGTCAGTGCACGTTAGAGAACCCCAGGGGGTCGAAATTTCCGGAGCCCTTCACTACGGCGTCCCTCATAGCTTGACTCGCTTTGGGACGTTAAAACCCCCATAAACCAAAAACCTATGCCATTAGTTGTACGACTTCCTGTATGGGTCGATTTGCGCTTTATCCTTGAGTTATACTTGAGTATAGGCCGTTATTCCATACATGCCATCTTTAAACACGTTTAGTCGCAGCATGGGAGCGGTGTTAGCTTCACTGTCGTAATAGTATCGTGTAGTTCTTGCTATCTTTGTCATAAACAGCAGTTGTGAATAGAAACTGACCGGGCTAGTTCCTTCCTGTCGAGTGCATTCATCTATACCGTTGTACCTGTCGTCCTGCTGCACCATGCTACAGGTTAAAGCAGGTATCTCAATACCCTTCTGTCAAGCAGTTAATCCCGTGTCGCCATCAGCGCACTGTCAGCGCACAGCTGGACTTGGCCTTGTTGACTGTCCCCAACTCACGTTGTACTTCTCGGCCATCTCGAGCACTTGCCCGACGTTGTGTAGCCCGATGCGTCCGTGGAGGGGCACGTGGTAGGCGAAGTCGACGAGCAGCTCGAGCATGTCGCTGCTCATGTCACTCACGACCACGCGGATGGGTGGCATCCACTCCTGCTGCTCCTGGTCCTGGTCCTTCGTCATCGCCTTTTTGGTCACGTTGAAGAGGTTGGCGCAGCCGGAGAACCTGCAGTGTGACAGGCGGCGAGAGACACGTGGAAAAGCCAAAGCCCCTCGTCGTGTGAATTAACAGGAAGCAAAGTAGCTCTGCTTGGGTGCCACAGCACACGCTACAAAGAAACAGAATCGACAAATAGCGCGCGGACACGTCGAGCCTCATGAATTTTCGTGGCTGCGCTACAGAAGCCTGCGCACTAAACGCTATCACGTGCTTATAAACTGCTGGATTCAACAACTAAACGTTTCGCCTGACCGATGTAGCCTAACGACGGGCTGTCTTAATCGTAGTTTCCATTCTTCCTCTATGACTCCACGTCCCTCAGTCAATCCGCTAATCAGGTTAAAATGGCGCGAATGACGGTTTCGGTAGCTGACGCTGGAAGTGCAGCCAGTAAGAGAAGAAAAAAAGGTAGATATTACGCTCGTCTCTGGAAAAGAATTTACAGCTATAGACGTACTGCGCACACTAATCTGAACACCGCGAATTGAACTTCGCAAAGCCATTCACTGTTCTCATATCGCATTTATCTTATTTATTATTTTTTAAATATATGTATAAACGCGGATCTAGTGCCAGAATAAAATCAAATGCGTTATAACTGATGTACATGGCCGCTCAGTATAAAAGGGAATAGGAGAGCACGTGCCCTACGCGCATCGCGAAACGCTGCAACCGAGAGCGGCAACGGCGCATGCGCCGTAAGCACGGCCGGCTGCTCTCGGCGGCAGCGCATCGGGAAGCGAGGAGGCCACGCGCTCCCGTGTTCCATTTCATACTGAGCGACCCTGTACAGTCATGGTCCAGGGTATTCAGGGCACACGGTCGGTTTTCCATTTCAGGTGTGTAATGGGGACATGAGACATTTGTAAATCTCTGTAGTCACAGGAAAACCATCGTCCTCACATTTTAATGCAATTTGGTCTTTAGGGAAGGCGTAACGGCTCAACATTATGGCTCAAAAGGGAACCGTGTCATCTGAAGATTTTTAAATCAAGGTTCTATTCGTAATTAGGCACGTACCCCTCTGCTCGAAAGAATTTCAAAAATGCGTTTGAGACAGCGAGTTAATAAAGAACCAAATAATGAATGGGGAGGGAACGAGTAGCAGAGGTGAAGGAAAAGCAGACTACTGTGGAGGAGACAGGCGCGAAGAAGGTGGGAAGACAGCCATTAGGCGATGTACAGAGTTTGGAAGCCGCATACAACATTTAGTTGAGTGACCCGACATAGAGCTTGAATACACCGTACACTAGGGAAACAGTCGGTGGAAGCTTCCAAACACATCTCTGCACCCCGCGAGTTGGTGTTACTTGTACAGCGAAAAGATACAGCTGTTAAAAACTTTTCTCTTTAGGACTATTGATTAACTGCCATTCATAAACTGTGAGAACATGCCAAATGCGCTCCATCGCGTTCTGATTTTTCTGGTTATTTTTCTCTCGTGGTCGGTATCTGCGGTCACTACGTGCCCTAAGGAGACTTACTCCTTTACCATAACAGCGCTTCGTTGACATTCGTAAACTGCGGTTGTCTTCCGAAACTGTTGAACCTTACTTTAAAAAAAGGACACTAAATGACACTGCCAATAACTTGCACCTAATTTCTCTATTACTGAACGTGTAGTAACTTATAATGAACGACTTGTGAATAAAGCACAATGAATTTGCCGAAAAGAGGTACAGAATGTGCCCATTAATGAATTTTGAAAAATGCACATGATGTGCCAGTAAAGCACATTGTGTCAATAACAGACACTAACAGGTATGCGACAACTATTGACTGCGTGTCGAACTATAACTTGCACAAAATGTTTTAGTTATTTAATGCACGACGGGAAGTGTATGGGGCAGTGGAGGGCGCTAAATTGTTCGTTTTTGAATGCTTAACGGACCCAGAATCAGTGATTAACAATGACATGATATGTCCGTTATTTACTGCGTAACAGACACTATGCAAAAAACACTTTCCGTTACATAATGGCGGAAGGAAGCTGTATTTTCCATTAAAGGGAACAAAATATGTCCGTTATCAGGCATCGTGTCAGCTTAACAGCCTCAGAGTTTATGACTAATGGACTCTAAATGTTTCCGTTTTTGGATGCGTATAAGGCATACCGAGTGTGCTATACAGATGGGCTCAAAATGTAAATTGGTTGTTGTGGAAAGGAAATGGCGCAGTATCTGTCTCACATCTCGGCGGAAACCCGAACCACGCCGTAAAGGAAGGGATGAAGGACGGAGTGAAAGAAGAAAGGAATAAAGAGGTGCCGTAGTGGAGGGCTCCGGAATAATTTCGACCACCTGGGGATCTTTAACGTGCACTGACATCGCACAGCACACGGGCGTCTTTGCGTTTCGCCTCCATAGAAATGCGGCCGCCGCGGTCGGGTTCGAGCCCGGGTACTCCGGCGCAGTATCCCGAGGGCCCTAACCACTGAGCCAACGCGGCGGTTGTCTATTACTGAATGTGTAACAGACACCGAATCCCGTTTGGACTTTGAATTAATAATGAATAACGCCACCTTTAGTGAGTACGCAACGGACATTAAACTTTTGAATAACGGACCCTCGAAGCAACAGTAACGGTCAAATCCTGTGTCAGTTATAGTATGTGTGACGCATTCAACAGTGCAGTACTGCGGGCGAAATGGTCCGAGAGGAAATCCGGGCAAGAAAAGATCGAAAGCACACCTGGCTGCCATGACAAACCGGTGTGCCCACACCTCTGCTCCGTCCGTAGCCTTGAACACGACGTCGCAGAACTGGCGGGCCTTCCTCTGCTCGCTCAGACCGGGCATGGCTCGCGAAGCGGCTCCGGGGGCGAACGCTGGCTGCCGGCCTTCAAGGTCGGCGAAGAGCAGCCTGGCCTCAGACCAGATGGTGATGAGGTTGTCCGTGTCGGCGTCCGCATTGGTGCCCACGGTAGCCACGGCAGGGGAGCTCATCTCGGGTCGCGGTACCTCCTCGCAGCTAAGGGCAGCAGGGCAGGGTGAGCGAGAGAGAGCGTCCGACCACCGGGCACAGCGGGCCGACTGAGAAGGTGGCTTGAACACACCCCCTTCACACCTCGGAAAGCGCGCCAACGGTAAACACCGCGCGCTGCGTGGCGCGATTGGTGCTGTTGACCGTTGTTGACATCGTCGTTGTCGTCACTTGTGCTCGATGTTGCTGGGACTTGCCGTGTTTGCCCTAACGCATCGCGACCCCTATTGCAACGCGAAGGATTATTTTCCCGGAGCAAAACGTGAAAAAAATGGCCCGGTTACGTAGTCGCATTTGTTCAATTATAACGCACTGGTTAATTTTGTCTTATCGGTGGAAAAACACGTTTTGAATGCAATCAGTCTGATGAGGATGACGATGGGGGTGATGGTGTAAGTGATCACGTGTCCTAGCCGTTTTAAACTAGTTGGCACTGTGAGTGTCCTAACTAGATATACATTAACAAAAGAAGTGGATATTGTCCTCTGAGCTCGCGGGGACGCCTTCCGATTTGGGCCGGTCCCCGAATGCGGATTCGTGCCACTAGGCACCTGGGAAACAACATTGTGGCGTACGACTGCAGAGCCAAAGGACGGTACAGAAAACAGGCTTTTCACAACTGATTTATCACCGCTAGAGGAAGATTATTATTTCAAAGCTGTCACCGACTTTTATTTTTCTTATAAAAATCGCAATAGCAGCACCCTATTTGCCGTATTTTTTCTCAGTATGCAGTGCCATTCAGATAAAATGCATTCATGGTTATGAGCCTACATTTTTGTCAACAAGCTGTACGTCCAGGAGGCAGCGCTTAACGCAATTATTGGCCAATTCTCTTCCTAGATGTAAACGTAAAGATTTTTAACGCGACAGCGTTAAAGACCTCGTTTGTCCATAAATTCTGGCGTTGGCGTTGTGAGCGAAAAATAATCAGCATGGCTCTGGCAGGTGGTTCCCAGAGAGCAACCTGGAAGGCAGATGGGCCACTTAGGTCACGTAACCTTGCGGCGTTATCACAACCGTTGCCCAGAAATTCCGGCGTTGGCGTTGTGAGCGAAAAATCATGAGCATGGCTCTGGCAGGTGGTGCCCAGAGAGCAACTAAAAGGCAGATAGGCCGCATAGGTCACGTAACCTTGCGGCGTCATCACAGCCGTTGTCCAGAAATTCCGGCGTTGGCGTTGTGAGCGAAAAATCATGAGCATGGCTCTGGCAGGTGGTGCCCAGATAGCAACCTAGAAGGCAGATGGGCCGGCTAGGTCACATAACCTTGTGGCGTCATCACAACCATTGTCAATAAATTCTAGTGCTGGCGTTGTGAGCGAAAAATTAGGAGCATGGCTCTGGCAGGTGGTGCCCAGAGAGCTACATAGAAGGCAGATGGGCCGCCTGGGTCACGTAACCTTGCGGCGTCATCACAACCGTTGTCCAGAAATGCCGCCGTTGGCGTTGTGAGCGAAAAATCACGAGCATGGCTCTGGGAGGTGGTGCCCAGAGAGCAACTAAAAGGCAGATAGGCCGCATAGGCAACGTAACCTTGCGGCGTCATCACAACCGTTGTCCAGAAATTCCGGCGTTGGCGTTGTGAGCGAAAAATCATGAGCATGGCTCTGGCAGGTGATGCCCAGATAGCAAACTAGAAGGCAGATGGGCCGGCTAGGTCACATAACCTTGTGGCGTCATCACAACCATTGTCAATAAATTCTAGTGCTGGAGTTGTGAGCGAAAAATCAGGAGCATGGCTCGGGCAGGTGGTGCCCAGAGAGCAACCTAGGAGGCAGATGGGCCACCTAGGTCACGTAACCTTGCGGCGTCATCACAACCGCGTTGTCCAGAAATTCCAGCGCTGGCGTTGTGAGCGAAAAATCATGAGCATGGCTCTGGCAGGTAGTCCTGAGAGCAACCTAGAAGGTAGATTGGCCACCTAGGTCACGTAGCCTTGCGGCGTCATCACAACAGTTGCCCAGAAATTCCGGCGTTGGCGTTGTGAGCGAAAAATCATGAGCATAGCTCTGGCAGATGGGCCACCTAGTTCACGTAACCTGGCGGCGTCATCACAACCGTTGTCGAGAAATTCCGGCATTGGCGTTGTCAGCGAAAAATCATGAGCATGGCTCTGGCAGGTGGTGCCCAAAGAGCAACCTAGAAGGCAGATTGGGCACCTAGGTCACGTAACCTTGCGGCGTCATCGCTACCGTTGTCCAGAAATTCTGGCGTTGGCGTTGTGAGCGAAAAATCATGAACATGGCTCTGGCAGGTGGTGCCCAGAGAGCAACCTAGGATGCAGATGGGCCACCTAGGTTAACCTTGCGGCGTCATCACAACCGTTGTCCAGAAATTCCGGCGTTGGCGTTGTGAGCGAAAAATCATGAGCATCGCTCTGGCATGTGGTGCCCACAGAGCAACTAGAAGGCAAATTGGCCACCTATGTCATGTAACCTTGTGGCGTCATCACAACCGTTGTCCAGAAATTCTGGCGTTGGCGTTGTGAGCGCAAAATCATGGGCATCGCTCTGGCAGGTGGTGCCCAGAGAGCAACCTAGGAGGCAGATAGGCCACCTAGGCCCCGTAACCTTGCGGCGTCATCACAACCGTTGTCCTGAAATTCCGGCGTTGGCGTTGTGAGCGAGAAATCATGAGCATGGCTCTGGCAGGTGGTGCCCAGATAGCAACCTAGAAGGCAGATTGGCCGCCTAGGTCACGTAACTGTGGCGTCATCACAGCCGTTTTCCAGAAATTGCGGCGTTGGCGTTGCGAGCGAAAAATCTTGAGCATGGCTCTGGCAGGTGGTGCCCAGATAGCAACCTTGAAGGCAGATGGGCCGCCTAGGTGATGTAACATTGTGGCGTCATCACAACCGTAGTCACTAAATTCTAGTGCTGGCGTTGTGAGCGAAAAATCAGGAGCATGGCTCTGGCAGGTGGTGCCCAGAGAGCTACCTAGAAGACAGATGGGCCACCTAGGTCACGTATCCCTGTGGCGTCATCACAACCGTTGTCACTAAATTCTAGTGCTGGCGTTGTGAGCGAAAAATCAGGAGCATGGCTCTGGAGGTGGTGCCCAGAGAGCTACCTAGAAGGCAGATTGGTCACCTAGGTCACGTAACCTTGCGGCGTTATCACAACCGTTGTCCAGAAATTCCGGCGTTGGCGTTGTGAGCGAAAAATTATGAGCATGGCTCTGGCAGGTGGTGCCCAGAGAGCAACCTAGGAGGCAGATTGGCCACCTAGGTCTCGTAACCTTGCGGCGTCATCACAAGCGTTGTTCACAAATCCCGGCGTTGGCGTTGTGAGCGAAAAATCATGAGCATGGCTCTGGCAGGTGGTGCCGAGAGAGCAACCTAGGAGGCAGATGGGCCACCTAGGTCACGTAACCTTGCGGCGTCATCACAACCGTTGTCCAGAAATTCCGGCGGCATTGTGAGAGAAAAATCATGAGCATGGCTCTGGCAGGTGGTGCACAGAGAGCAACCTAGAAGGCAGATGGCTACCTATGTCTCGCAACCTTGCGGCGTCATGACAACCGTTGTCCAGAAATTCCGGCGTTGGCGTTGTGAGCGAGAAATCATGAGCGTGGCTCTGGTAGGTGGTGCCCAAAGAGCAACCTAGAAGGCAGATTGGTCACCTAGGTCACGTAACCTTGCGGCGTCATCACAACCGTTGTCCAGAAATTCCGGCGTTGGCGTTGTGAGCGAAAAATCATGAGCATGGCTCTGGCAGGTGGTGCCCAGAGAGCAACCTAGAAGGCAGATTGGCCACCTTGGTCACGTAACCTTGCGGCTTCATCACAACCGTTGCCCAGAAATTCCGGCGTTGGCGTTGTGAGCGAAAAATCATGAGCATGGCTCTGGCAGGTGGTGCCCAGATAGCAACCTGGGAGGCAGATTGGCCGCCTAGGTCTCGTAATCTTGCGGCGTCATCACAACCGTTGTCCAGAAATTCCGGCGTTGGAGTTGTGAGCGAGAAATCATGAGCGTGGTTCTTGCAGGTGGTGCCCATAGAGCAACCTAGAAGGCAGATTGGTCACCTAGGTCACGTAACCTTGCGGCGTCATCACAACCGTTGTCCAGAAATTCCGGCGTTGGCATTGTGAGCGAAAAATCATGAGCATGGCTCTGGCAGGTGGTGCCCAGAGAACAACCTAGAAGGCAGATTGGCCACCTAGGTCACGTAACCTTGCGGCGTCATCGCAACCGTTGTCCAGAAATTCCGGCGTTTATTTATTTATTTATTACATACTGCAGACCCTTTGGTCCAAGCAGAGGGACATTAGTATATATACAGATAATAATGAACAAAACAGGAACGAACAAGTACACATTTATACAATTTTTAGTCACACTGCAGTGAGCAAACCATGGTTCCAGTCAGATACTGTCCGAGGAAAAAAGGAAAATTTAAACGTATCAGTTCGAGCATAATAGGGTGTGAGTGAGTCAGGATGATGATGTCTTGTGAGGCGCGTAATTGCAGGCGTTAAATAAGGTGATTTATTCATTTGAAGTTTGTTGTTAAGAAGGAGGGAAAGGAACTGAAGTCTTAACTGCTTTCGACGTGATTCAAGAGTGGGTATACAATTGTCTGCCATAATTTTAGAGGGAGATGAAGCCGTGCGAATTTATTAAATATAAACCTAACTGCCTTTCTTTGTATTCTTTCAAGGTGACTGATATTTGCCTTAGTGTGAGGATCCCATGAAATACATGCATACTCGAGCTTTGGTCGAACAAATGAAAACAGAGCTGTGAGCGAAAAATCATGAGCATGGCTCTGGCAGGTGGTTCCCAAAGAGCAACCTAGAAGTTAGATTGGCCACCTAGGTCGCGTAACCTTGCGGCGTCATCACAACCGTTGTCCAGAAATTCCGGCGTTGGCGTTGTGAGCGAAAAATCATGAGCATGGCTCTGGCAGGTGGTGCACAGAGAGCAACCAAGGAGGCAGATTGGCCACCTAGACCACGTAACTTTGCGACGTCATCACAACCGCGTTGTCCAGAAATTCCAGCGCTGGCGTTGTGAGCGAAAAATCATCAGCATGGCTCTGACAGGTGGTGCCCAGAGAGCAACCTAGAAGGTAGATGGACCACCTGGCCACCGGATAGTGAGCAAACTGTCCATCATGGCAGGTGGCAGTTATGTTAATGATTGGTCGCTCGGGAAGACAAACCTGGGTCGCACAAGGCGCACCGCTGGCAGTGCCTGCCATCGCAGGGATGTGGCGCATCGCTTAACCGCTGCACCAGGAGGTTTATGAGGTCTCTAGGTAGTTATGAATGTAAAGGAGAGAATGACCAATTCCGCATAAATGGGAATTAAGCTATTAAGCTATCGCGTCATACCCTTCAGGTGGAGCTCAAGTCTCCCCTTCAATTTTTTTCTTCGTTAGTGGAGATGAAGGCTACTAATAAAATCCCCAGGAGGAGGCGAGTATGTGACTGCCTACCGAGCTTAAATTATTGCTATAAGGAGGTATTTTTATTTAAATGATAGTTCGTGAACTGTGTACCGAAGTTCACAGCGGTTTGTTTAAACCTCACTCGGGATTAATTCGACCTATATTCAAAATCTTTCCAGATTCCTCCTTGCCACTCCCTAGGGTGATCTTCACACATATCCGTTAGTATTCCATGCCCTTTATCAACGTTCTAAACCAAACCGTGGCCAGACCTGCATCGCGCATGCATATCATTTCGTTTGAGTTAACTGCACAAAGCCCACAGCAATCCTCCAGCCAGATGGTTAAAAACAATACTAAAACAAAACTAACAACGGGGAAGGTGAAGTTAGGCAAGCGCAACGTCTAATAAAACCCGATATAAATGAACTGGGAGACTGAATACTGATAAGAGTGCGGTTGTGTTTCGGCGATTCTTCAGTACATTTCTTTTACGCAGTGCTATTTCAAGACCCACTTATCTCGTTTTTTCTGCTGCTTTTTGCGTTGCCCTTTTTCCCCATGACTACTCCTTCCCAATCATTTTTTCTTCGTTTCCTTTCTTCTTCCCCTGCGAGGGCCTCTATATTCGATCACAATCGAGCCATCCGATTTCAGTACACTCCTGCATCTTTTATATACTGGCTCCTCTCAGCGGTTTGCTCTTCCCTTCGCCTGTGTCCTGTTTCTGCATTTTTTTGGTTTTTGATCTCTAGGACTTTTTGGCCTTGTCGGCACCGAAAGCTTATGGAATGTACCTGCTCAAAAATAAACTCCCCCTAGCACGTCCTGTCTCAGACACCTGTTAATGGTACCCGCGCACGGAGCATGCACATCGTACCTTTACGCGTTTCAGGTGTCTGGCTTGCGCGACGGCGCCGTTGTAACCTTTTCCCGCAGAATTGCATCCCGTAATCTTTTGTTGTCGAATGCACCGCGCCGGTCAGCTTTCGTCTTGTTCTTCTAATTTTTGCCTATACCTGACTGTTCTTACTACCGTGCTTTTCATTCGTCCTTACCTTGTTTATTTGCTCGTTCACTAGAGATGGCGCATACCCACAAGGGGGATTTGCCGTACAGGGAAGCCTCACAGAGGGCTGATACTGCGCACGATTTTGTCACCACCGTATTTTTTCCCTCTGTGTCGTATCCCATCCTTTTCCCGCTTTATAAGTCATGCACCATCCGGCCAAACGTGGCGCTTCTGGTCGCCGCACTTTCTAGATCGCTGAAATTAGTTCGAGCCAACATCCTTACTCGAGAGGTTGGTCCCGGTTACTGCTCTGCGCAAAACGCTTCCCGTGTTTCGGGTGAACGCACAACACATGACGTTTCCTCGAAAATGTGGCGCCATCTGACTTCACTGAAGCTTCTGGCGGGCTGTTAAGGGCGTCCAGAGGAATGCACAGACTCGGCGGAAATTGTATGTGATAAATACAGCGCTATATATATCCCCAACATACGTGGATAAAAGTTCCGCAATACAATCTGTTGGGCGAGTTGGTTTTTGACTTCCATAACAGCGCATTTGACGGCACAGAGACGATGAAGACGCACAACACACAGAGCGCTGACTGACAACTGAATTTATTGGATGACCAGCAGGCTTTTTATAACCACTGGCGACCAGAAGGGAAAAATCGAGTGTATAATCGATATATAACCGAAAAATCGATTGTATAAGCTCAGCCTCAGCAGCAATGTCCCAAAAAGAAATCAAGTATTTCGATTGTGAGATTTTCCGCGTGCCAGTTGTACGCTGGCACTAGTTCTTTCCTTCCACGATTTTGTGCGATTTTTCCTTTCTGGTCACCAGTGGGTATGAAAAGCCTGCTGGCCATCCAATAAATTCAGTTGTTAGTCAGCGCTCTATGTGCTGTGTCATCATCTCAGTGCATTCTTCTGTGCCGTTAAATGCGCTGTGGTTACGGAAGTGGATAAACTAAGGGACCTGACATCGTAACACTCGAGAGCCAGTAAAGTCTTTTCACTCACTCAGTCATGTTCACTGAGACAGATGTCTATCGCTATGATTGCTTAATTCTGTCCAATGAATCCACGCGCGTAACTCTAAGGGACCATTGGTTGTCAGTGTTGCCCAACGCATGTCCCACCCAAGTTCATTTCCGCCTCCCAATTTCAGCTATAGTATTATACATTCAATCTTATGGCCGACAACTTTTTATCGGCAGACCTCTTCATGCGGCCTAGTCACAGTTTCTCTTCGTTAGAACGCAGTGTTGGCAAGACTTATCGACTTGCTGTTGTTTTTTGATTTTTCCTTTTTAGCGAATTATTGAGTGGAGGTGACAGTGAAGCTCTCCGCAAAAGTACCCATTGCTTTCTGCCCAGGCCGAGACCACCTCGTCGAAAGTGATTAGCCTTCCGGGCTGAAGAGGGCATCGAGGCTGATTTACTGTGCCGTCATCAAGGCGTGGTCAACCCTGAAGAGTTCCACTGGTTCCATCGCATTGCATGCTGGACGCTCATTCGCCCATGTTAAAAAAAATTCACACAAGATAATAAACTCTCATTGTAAGAAATGTACAAAACAGCAAGCTCGTGGAGAAAACTAAAAAACTGTCTTGTTTTTTTATATCTTCCTGACTACAAGCTCCTCTACACTGGCAGGGGCCACAGACTACCAAAAGTGCGCTGGTAATGGATTAATGATTAATCATATTGGTGAACAGCAACATTTTTGAATATTCTTTTCTTTCACAGCAAGTAAACATTAAAACTTATCAAGAATGCACTTAGAATAAGAGCGAAATGCCTCTTTTTTTATTACCATACTACAGCTGCTGATGGCACAGTACCTCTCACCTTAAAGCCGACATATCTACAACGCAGGCTATACTGTGCTATGAGCCCCCCACATCTGCTCAAAGAAAGGGAAAGAGTAATATCGACATACAACAATCTAAATTAGAAGTTTTGGCTTCGCACAAAGCTTTGAAATTGTTTAAAAAACAAGCGTAGAATTTACTTCCAACAGATTGCAAAAACAGAAAAAGCTGTAGAAGAATGGTGGACAGGAAATCCTTCTCTGCTTTTACGGTGCGGTAAAACACAAATGACGAAGAAGGCCCCTCCTGCTGTCCCCTCTTTTTCTCGTCTCGCCCGCCGTGGGTATGTGCCATTCAGCCTGAAGTCATCATCATCTTGTCTCTCTTCATGCTGTAAGGTTATGACAAGGAGGAGGCTGCTAGGCCACTGAGAAGTGCACTTTTCCTATCTCCGCAATTTGATCCCCAGTGCCGCCGGGTACCCACCGGTGAAACAATGGGCACAAGCTTTCCCCAGCCTGGTGCCCGGCTTCTTTAGGGTGAAATGCTTGAGAAATGAGACTTTTCACCCCAGCTTTCACCGCATGAGGCGGATTTAGGTTTGCTTGACGGCGGAACGAATCACTGGCCCATCAGTGCAAAGGTTTGGTCCAAAACCCTTTTCCCAAGCATCTCACCTCAAAGAGCCGAGCACCAAAAAACCACCTGGGGTTAAAGAACCCAAAGAACCCCAGGTGGCCGAAATTTCCGGAGCCCTTGACTACGGCATCCCTCCTAACCCGAGTCGCTTTGGGACATTAAGCCCCCATAAACCAACTAGTCTAGGTAATACTGGGAAACTCTATGGACGGTGCCAGTCGCTGTTGCCAGCCAAATTTTGAAAAATGAAAATTGGTTTTGAGGAAAGGAAATGACGCAGTAACTGTCTCACATCCAAGCACATCTGGAAAAGCACTGTAAGGGAAAGGATAAAGGAGGGACTGAAAGAAGAGTTACCCTAGTGGAGATATCCGGAATAATTTCGACCACCTGGGGATCTTTAACATGCACTGACATCGCACAGCACACAGGTGCCTTTTGCGTTTCACCTCCATCGAAATGCGGCCGCCGCTGTTGGGTTTCAACCTGGATACTCCGATTCAGTAGACGAGCACCTTAACCACTGAGCCATCGCAGCGGGTGCCCAACTTGGACCTTCGCGGTATTCCAAATACTTAGAGTGATACTATGGAAGGCACGTCTGTAACGTTCAGTGATGCGTGAACTGCGAGAATGGAGAGCCCTATATCACTCTAAACAGAAAAGGAGCAAAAATGGAGTAAGCTGCTCTACAGGAGAGTGCACTAGATGTCAGCTTACCTTTTGTTTACTCCCATATAGGCATTCATACCCAACAATTCTGGACAAAAGTATTTTTGAGCGGAAAACCGTTTATGAATGCAATTTTTTCATGCAAGATTTCACTATAACAATCAACATATCCGCAGATCACCCGTTGGCACTGTTGCGATTTTTTTACTATTAACGTTTTTGCTATCATCAAAAGCATTCTCCATCTGTTTTCTATGCCGGTCTTGACTGTTCTGTGCAGTCAATAGAAACACTTTAAAAGATTTCACTACATATCAGAAGAATGGACCATTACATGCAATATTTCCGTAACAGAATCGTACAATTTTCAAAATTCTTGTCCGAGAACGTTGGACATGTTCGTGTTTAGTGTATCATCGTAACCACCACCTGCATTCTCCGTGCTCGGGACGCGTGGGTAAACTTCGCTAAGTTTACACTGCAGTGTTTAAAAGTGGTAAGTTGCGTGACTTTAAACTTTTGATAGCACTATCGATGGTTAATAACGATCAATAGTTCGAAAGTGACTATGGGTAGCTTTTCATCCCTATAGGGCTATTCTCGTCATTTTCGTCTAATGACACTCTACTGCCTACGCAGTAAAAGTCTACAAGACAAACGTTATAGAATGCATAGCTGCTGTTCTGTACTGAATCTGGAAGCATTGCAAGTTGGCTAGATATATTCTCACTGGCGGAGTGGAAACAAAAGGTCCGTTCGATTCGCCTGCACTCCCTGCACCAGTTCTGTAAAGTTCTGCAGCGGTGCCACGAGCGTGCAGCGCCAGTTCCAGCAGTTCAAGTGCTGCCTACTTCCAAAACGAATGGTCGAGTGCAGGCCTGGTCGTCCGCTAGCCTTGGCGTCGCCAACAAATTGCAGCCAGCAGCGTGGCGCCCAAATCAACGGCCTCCAACATCCCGAACCGCGTGAAGAATTTTCAAACAGCACATTGCAGCGAAGTGTTGCCATGAATCAGCCTTGATGCAACCTCGCGGCAGCTAAGCGAAACGCACGTGTGTACTTTTACTGAACACGACTGATCAAGGTGTGTGCGCACCGACTTGCATGCTAAGCGGTTGTTGCAACAACGTGCATCATGCGCTGTATGCACGTGTTTACTTTTTAGTTAACATAACCGGCTTCGAGTACTAATATAACTTTATTAGTAGAAAGGAAAGACTCCGGTTACGGGTCCATAGAGAGCACGATGGTCGAGAGACGCAAGGTGCCGGTGAGGGCTGCCGTCCCCACTTCCGTCGCCGCCTTCTCGGGTTGCCACTCATGTTCCATGAGAGTCGGCGGGCCCGTGTGAGGCACTGTTATCATCGACGAGTGGAATAATTTGAGTATATCCGCCGTTTATCGCAAAGTGCAAGCCATCGTCGCGCAAGCGGTCGTCTGCTTCCGTGGCGGCTGCAGCTGCACCATTTCGGCACCGACCATTGAGGAGGTGCAGAGTTTTCCTGCACTTTCCTGAACTAGACCTGCACAACGTCTGTACTTTTTTGAAACGAATGGCGTCGTGCAGACGGCGCCATCTTGCACCACTGAAACGAATGGCGAAGTGCAGCACCGCGAGAACCAGTTCACGTAGTGCAGGCGAATCGAACAGACCTAAACGTTACCATCGAAGCGGCACGGCTAAACGGTACGAGATGCCGTGGAAAAGAAAACTCAAACTCCTTACCAACCCTTAGGAGGCCGAACACGACAGCAGAGCCCTCCTCCGCAACTCCTCAAGCACCACTATGGTATGCACACATCTGTCTCGGAGCCTTTTTTGAGAAGCGCTATTTCAACGCTCCACTACCCCCACAGCCACATCCCGCACTGTCACACGACCCGACGCGCCAAGGACATAGCAGTGGAAACTTGTGCGTGAAGCCTCCATCTTCCGGAAGCAGCTTCTGGTGGGTGCACCTAAGAGCACCCGCCGGTAAAAATACATCTCCCACCTACCAGCCTGCACCCATCTTCCCCCTCAAAACGGTCACCACAAGCTCATCCCCACCATCCATCCACCCTCCAGATGCCTCCACTCACCAAAGCCCATGCAGCACCGGAACGAAAAGTTGACATTGAAATCCAATTCAAGGATGGAATGGGAATGCAGTCACTGTGAAGGTGAAACGAAATGTGCAGCCAATGCTGCCTGCACAGATTTGTGGCATCACATTGTACGATCACCTGTGCATTTTTTTTTCTTTGAAAATTTGGTGGTCTTCTTTTGGTGTTTGAGAACACACATTTCAGTTCATTTTCTATGAACACGTTTTATTCTTTGGTGAAAAATATGGTGCCCCTGCATACTTAAAATTCATGTAGTCTGTTTGGTCGTTTTGTTATTATGGGCAGCTGATGTACCAGTAATTAACAGCCAAATGTTATTATTTGGAGCTGCCCATGCAGAAGAAAATCGCACTGCCATAACAAAATGTACAAGTGTATTAGTGACTGGACGTTGAGACAAAGGTCAAAGTTTAGTTCCAAAACCTTCGTTCTCAAGTTCTGGTTGCACTTTGAGTTGAATGAGGGGAGCAAGCATCACGTGGTCTGCATGACGATAGCAGCGATGGAACTGTTGCTGAACTATCAGGGAAGCCAGAACATTTTTTAGTGATGCTAGTGCATGGTACCGTGTTGACCAGGTCACCATTACTGTATGTGTCCTTATATGCGTTCGAAGGACTATTTAACCAAGCAATGCCCTGGGTGGGTGACAGCCTTTGTGCAGATGGCGCTTACCAAGGTGGTGAAATCTCTCGCCTTGCATCAGTGTGTCTAAGCTCACAGTGCATTCTTCAAAATGCACAACCGTGGTCATTAACCTGTAACCAAACGTAACCCTTCCAATAGCCAGCTAAATGTGGCATACATCCAAGGATAGTGTCCTTTTTACGTCAAAACAGAACTGCGAAACATGAATTTGTCATAATTTTATCGGTATTTTTCGGTTCAAATCGAAAAACCCAACCTCTAGTTATGAGGAACAGAACAGTGACAAAGCACCACATTTCTTTCATACGTACAGTATTACTCCACTATTGTAAACTCAGAGAAACTAAAAACTCTGATAGTAAAGTGAAACTGCGGTCCCATTTTGCCTTCCATAGAAGACATTTTTTTGCGGTTATAGTAAAAATTTTTTCAAAAAAAAAAGAGCGTCTGGCCGTGGTGACATACTTCCCGCGGAATGATGACAACGCGGTACGCGCGAGGCCAACATTTGGAGGCAAATGGATACCAACGACTGTAAAACTGCTCCTTGAGATAGCTTCATCACAGCGCTCGCAAGTTGTGAGGAGAAGCCAACTTCTGGAAGTCGTTGGGGCTGTGAGGCAAAGCGCGCGGCGCGCACGGAAAAGAACTAAAGCTGGCTATTGACGCAGAAAGAAGGTGGTGTGGGTAGTTGAGAAATGAGACAGTAAAAGTGCAGTGAAGAATAGGGAAGGGAAGAAAACAGCGAATGTTCGAAGCCCGGCTGCGCGTAGCACAGGGAAGTGGCAGCAAGAAACGGAGGTGCGGCGGCTTTGTGTGAGTGGTACCACTGCTCCTCAACTGTGTCGCATGCGTTTCTTAACCACCGCCTCTTAAAAGACACTGAGGCTGTGGAAAATGTCGACATGTTCACGCAAAACTTTGTTTTTTACATGAAATCAAACTTGCATTATATTCATAGCCGCATTGTGTGCAAATGCGACACTTCCACAAAAGGCAAATAAAACCGAAAATGTGACATGTGATGCGTAACTGAAAATTTATAACTGTCACATAAACGGACAATAAGAGCAGGACAGAAGGTATTTCTGAGTGTTTCTTTTATAAACCAGCCGTGTTTAGTAAGTAGCGGTAAGAGAGAGCATCATTAGAGCCATGCCGTCACCAACAACTAATATAGTACATACACACTCTGATATAGTAAAGATTTTTGCTGGCCAGAGTCACTTTACTAAAGAGGGATTCTACTGCACCGACAAGTTGTGACCTTTTTGGCGGTGCTACCTTACAAGAGCATTTGTCATGCCCGTGTGCTCTGCCTAGGCACTTAAAAGGGCAGAGCTCAAATAATTAAATAGTGCAAACCACTCAAGCCATGCTCCTAACAATTTCCGCATGACACTGACTTCAGGATGCAAAGCATGACCACTCAAAGGAACAGCAAGTTACCAATATTAGGCAGAACATAAGGACTGCACAAGTGAAAATTTTATTATCAGAAAAAATGTGCAACATGCACAATTAGATGTACAATCAAAATCGCTACAGCTATTTTCTACGAATGTGAAGGCTTTAAAAGCAAAATGCCCTTTCCCTTCCCTCTCAACATATGCATTTAATGGAAGAATAAACCTGCAAGAAGAAACAACCATACAAGTGTCTGAATGGGTTCATAAAACTTGTTCAGACTTAAGTTGCTGCTTTATGCTAAAGCTTGTTTTCCTACTAACAGTTTTCAGTGTGCTTCTCCAAAACAGAAAACACTTTTTATCAGCTAAGTTTTTTTTCAATTTGGAGCACCAAATTTTCATAATGTGTGTGATCCACAAAAACAAACAGCAACCTACTAGCACATTTAACCGCATAGTGCATTGTATAGAATGCCTCTGCACATGTGGACTAACACATAAACCATCACAGGCTTGTTACAAACACAATGCATGGAACTACACAATCAAGAGAAATGCTAACTTCCAAAAAAGGCCTCTAGGGACAGGCAAAGAGTTGTACTCAATGCCATCTGAACAACAGTAAAACTGTAACGCTTTGTCACTCTTCTGAAATAGCCAGTAGCCAAACAGCTGTCAGCTTGGAAAGCCATTGGCCAAGTGGTTGATCATAACTGCATGGAATTCATTTTGCAAGCTCAAGCACAGTTCTGTGCAGACCGGCAAGAAGGCGGCAGACAGTACTAAAACAGTGCTGTTGGAAGGAGGGAAACATCAAAGCTGCTCATGAGCAGACAGTCCCCAAGGGATACAACACATGCAACTCAACTTGATGTGCACCACCTGTAGAGGCACATTCCCAACACAGGTTGCTCTGCGTCGAAGCCACAGTTGGCACACATCAGCACATCGAAGCAAGTCAATATGCACCATTTCACTGAAGTTGCAGTCGAAAGTTGGCCACAGTAACCGGGTAAGTGCATTTCATAGCTTGTGCGTGTCAGTATTTGTACACAAACTGATCGATGGCCATGAGACCAGCGCACACGCACTCATTCAAGGTGGGTGCGCCGTTCAACTGGTGCCTCAGTAATCGACCAATGCCCGCGAAGATGACCAGGATGATGACGATGATGAAGGAGTAGGTCTTGATCGGTAGTAGTCTTGCGGGGGAGACCGTGAACGCGACCGGCTCCTGTTTTAAAGGAAGGTGAAACTGTTGGTCACTGCTTGGGTTCGAAATAAATGTGTAAGGACAATTCAAAATTAAGTGTTCAGTTGAACCACCCAACAACAGCAGCAGTGGCAATGCTCAGACAGCACCTGCCAAATGCATACCCATGCACAGTAACCCAGTTTATCAATTCACACTTCTTGTGTGCTCTACTCAGTTGCCTGAATTCACTCATGGCATGACAAACGTTTCCTGTACTGCCCAACCAAGTGCACAGTATTACTTATACAGGCTTGGTGAACAGTTGTATTCTCTATACTGAATGAAAAATATTACCGTTACCAGCCCGATCAGCGTTCCGGAAAGATAGCAACATTGTTTCTAGGCATGTGCGAATATTTTATAATTTCAAATATTCGGTCAAACAGTACAGTATCTGATATTCGATTTGAACCGAATGCTTGGTATTCGAAATCTTTTAACTATTCGTCTCGACAAATAACATTTCTGGAGCTCTTGCTGCACGTGCTTTCGGTTCAGCATACCGCTTTTGAGATGGCACCATGCATATGAGCAACCAGAGCCCCAACTCCGCACTGTGTGCCTACGCTCCCCGTGCATATGCCGGAGCTGGTCTTGCGGCAACGCTTGCTGCAACAGATGCATGCAGGCGGAAGCGCAGTGCCCAGATCTGCACTTGTCAGGTGTCTGCAGCTACGTTACCTGTGTGCATGTGCCATAACCATCACAACGGCGCACATCAAGAGAGAGCATAGCGTGATCCACTTCCACGCGCCACCAGTGTGTACGCGCTGATTGGTCCTGACGGAGCAGGCATGCAAACAGCTGACAAACAGTCCTGACAATCTGCGCATGTGCAGCGGCTCCTTGCAGAGGCAAATCACGCTATGCTAAATCTCTCTAATTGGAGGACACACGGCTTCCTTGAATTCCGCTGAATAAGTATGAGATGACTGTAGTTGCTGCAGCCGCCCTTCTCGGCATGAAATTCGCTAGACAAGTGTGACGGCGCAAACTCTTAAGGTGAGCTAGTACGAGACACATGGAGATCAGTGCTCCTTTCTGATGCCTGATGTGGGGTGGCGATGGGCACCAGGCGTGCAGTGCCCAGCAGGCTTCAAGGAGTCACCGCTTAAAAGCAACAGCTGCGCAAGGACACTATTGCAATTAGGAGCACCAGTTGGAGGCCTCACATACAGGCCTCGTACTCCACAGATATGTTGCCACCGCATGTAGGTCTGCTCCCCTAATTTTCGATGACAATTTTTTCAGAACGTCAACACAGCTTCAATGAGTGTGACAAAGCTACAATGCATTCTTTCTATTTTTCATGCAATGGCATTGTGTGTTCGAAAAATACATGATTTTGAAAATGTCTATTGTGGCATTCAACCGTTTTGTCTGCCACAAGTGTCTGAAATATTCACTTAAAAATGATTCAAAGAAAGTTACTATTTGCCCTGAATCAAAAAGTTGCTATTTGCACATGCCTAAATGTTTCCCACCTTCTCCAACAACATAAAGGCCCAAAAAGGTCACAGTGCTAAAAATCATACAACCGCCAGTATGAGTTTTCATATTTAAGGTCAGGAGGTAAGCTAAAAGAAACTGTCATCATACTTAGTAGCATTACAAATTCACTTGAAAGTCCTTTTGTGGCAGTTGGACTATATCCCATCTTTCTGACTATTCATGCCACACTGCACTGCTCACACTGTATACTGTTCTGCAATGTAGTTGCTTTTGTAAATTAAATTAGAGTTGTTATTACATCTAGCTCACTGTTCTTCTACCTGTATAAATTAACTAAGGGTCCGAGTAAAGCCCTTGGCAACACACTTAGTCCACTCTTTTTTTTTGTGTGAAATGAACAACCTGACAGTTAACCACATCCCACCTCAAATAACTTTAAAACTCCAACGATGGTTATAGCTTCTGGTACTCACCGCCGTCGAGAGTAATAGGACGAATTCCGTGAGTAATCTGGTGGAGGACTAAACGACGAAGACTCCCCTGGGGGCCTTGGCTCGGGACTGTGGCTTCGACTTCGGCTTCCGCTTCGTGATCGGCTACCTGACCGACTCGAGTAGCCATCCCGACCATCATCTCTGCTTCCATCAGGGTCATAGTCGTAGTCGTCCCTCTCCTTGTGCCTCTTCTCTCGCTCCCTAGGTAGCACCACCAGTTCATATCATGTAAGATGGCAGGCTTCAAACCGTAAATCAGAGAGGAACACACCGCAAACGAAAAGCCTGCAGTCAATATTAAGGACGCTGACTTCAGCCAGACAGCCAGAGGCCCCATTTCCCATCTGCATAGAGTCAGCTTTTGTTCTTGACAATTTATAAAATAGGACTCTCAAGGGCAACATTCCACAAGTTTGAAAAGTGAATTTGCTGAAATTGGAAGCACGCCTAGTGTGAATCTAAGTGAGCAAAACTCATCCATTTAGAACAAAATTTGGCCATGAAAAAAGTTCTATCATCAAACTGGCAGATCAACAAAATGCTCCAAAGTCTGCAGAGAACGCAAATCTCACATACTTCTTTCGATGTTCTGACATTTTTCGGACTTTGATGGACCCGAAAAATGGAACCAATAAAAATTTGTGAGCTTAAAAAAAAATCACTTTTTGCAACAAAAAGAAACAACTTTAAAATCGCAAACTTCACTGTTTCTAGGGAGCCGTGCTAAACAGCTTAGAAGCAAACCTACCGGACTCTATACTTTTGACGGGGGCTGTACACGCAATGCATTAGTGGTGCAGAGAAGATTTTTTTTCTTTTTTAGCCTCATCCTACCACTTGATGCATAGTGTGACGTTACAAATGCGAAAGCTAAGGTGACTGTTGCATTTGCCACGCCAATGGCATCAGAGCAGGGCGCTCTGTGTGAACTCCATTCACTCGCTGCAATATAAGGCGTTCCCTCCATGGCATTTCGTTTGTCAGCCGACTTTGGCCTTTGACAACTCTGGCCTCGTTGAGTCAAATTTCAAGTAACGCACGACTAGCTTATAGATAGTCGGCATAGCAAGTTCGTTACATCAAGGTGCACTGCTGCAAGGTCTCCACTAGGAACGGAATAGGGGAATCGTAAAACTTCGTAATATGAGGAATTAGCTACCTGGAAGTTCGTTACATCCAGGTTTAATAGTATAATGCTTGAGAAATTAAAGTAACAGTCACTGTTGAAAGATGAGCAACTAAGATCATTAAACAACAGCTGTAGCACCTCTCAAAAGCGACCATATTAATCGTGCTGCATCTAAACAGTTAAACCTTTGCTGCCATTGGATGTGTCTCTCAATAATCATGGTCAAAACTACATTCCACAACAAAGGTTGGACACGATCAATTAACACTGTTCTATCAACACCAACACTTGGAAATATACCAATGAACCTTGTATCAAAAGACTCGTTCAAATAAGTGAAGGGAGAATATTTACGACGAACTCAGGAGGAATAAAGAGGCACATCTAATAAGATGGCAGCTTTAAATCTTGAACTTTAAATCATGGCAACAAAAGCTGCATGCTGCTGGCAACAACGCAGATAAATGCTGCCCTGTTGTCAGCCCAATTAACGCCCCGTAATGTTTATACCCAGTATTTGGCACAAAAACAGAATTAATGCGACCCTTCAATTCTAGGCAACCCCTTGAAGCTTACTCAAGCAAAACTGTGGAAAAAGAAAAAACTGCACCTTTCACAATGCTAAACCTGATTCAAATCCAAGGACTTCCCCGTACTCTCATAATCAATGTGCACAAAAGTGGATATTTTACGTCTGAGTCTAGCAATTTCATTAAGGAAATGCCATTTTATAATATTAAGCTTTCCATTCTGAAATGGAAACAACTTCTGTCCACACACTCTATCAAAACTTCCTTATTACATCACCAAATTCCGAGCAAGCCATTCCATCCACTACTCCAGTTGGAAAGTTGGCATGAGCCCAAAAGCTCCACTATATATCAGGTACCATATCCTCTCTAAAATTTTATACACAAAAAAGGAGCCCCCATATTTCAGCTTGCCCCGCTCTAGTACACTCACTCACCTCAACCCCCCCCCCCCCCCCAAATGCTTACATTTTGGACCTACTTTACAAAGCAAACCACTTTTAATGCGAAAGCACTATATGGCCCATTAGCAACGAAAATTAGCGTCGGTGTTGACCAGCTGCAGTGGTCCCAAAAATTCCCCATCACGTCACCGCAGTATCAAAGAAAAATAAAAATTTCTGCCGAAGGTGTGGGGAACCCAGTACTTTCAAACTGCGAGGTGAGCACGCAACCCTTAGCCCACAGAACCACACTGTTTCTTGGTGTACAAGGGTGAACCTAGTAGTGCATGCACTGCCGTACGACTGTATGCTATTGAGTAAGTGTGTTATCAGAAAGGAAGAGAAAAAATTAAAAAAAAAAATGCTTTCCCATTCAAAGCACGTAAGTAGGCTTAAGAGCCCTCGGTAATTTTTTTTCTTCCTCAGTCTTCCTAGACCAAAGAAACCAAGTAATCCCAAATCAATTTCACAGATTGTACACTACACAAAAATAGAATAGTCAAAGATAGGACAAAGAATCAGGTCTCCTTATTTCCTTTTTTTTTATGGCACACATTCTACACAAGCAGAACTGAACAAAGCACAAAACAATACAACTAGGGGGAATAACAAAAAGTGGCAACAGTCAGTACTGTTCCCAATTTCTCTGTGCCGCCACCTGAGGTTTGATACCGGCAGTATGCAGGCAGGTTTTCTAACACCATACCGTACTTCTGCTAAGAAAAAGACAGTACTCTGTTCATGTGCTAAGTACCAAAATACAGAAATTTCAAATCCCTGCTGTGGTGGCCACACTGTTCCAAGACGGCACAAATGGCTCCTCTGCCCTCCCACAACCTTTCACAACTTGTCCACCAGTAGAATTGGGTGCATGCGCAGTGTACCGTCGTGAAAAGGACGGATTACCATCTCTGTCATCATTGGATCATCGGAGGCCCGTCCAACGGGAGATTTGACGACGGAGCGGTTCGAAAAAGACGCCGGACCTACCTCTGGCGGAGACGGAGGGCCATTCCTCGGAGCTCTTCGGCCCGATCCTGCATTGTGTCACAGCGGAAGACCAACACAGTTACTCCCAGACACTTGGCTAAAAAGCTCAATAGAAATGAAGCTTGAGGTAAGGCTATCACTCTGCAACTCCTTTCCTTGGCAACGGAGCCAAGGTTAGAAAGAAACAAAACATACCTATGCAGCAAATATAGTCCCCAGTCAAAATTATGTTTCTTCTTAAAACACAATATATTGAAAACACTAATAATTTAAAGGAATATTTCTAACATAAACGGGCATTTTCAATGTTAGAGGGCCACGCAAAAAACAGTTGCGCTGATTATGAGCTGTTTATGTGCGTCTAGTTCCAAGAAGCTTCCACAGATGGCATTAGCTGCATCAGCAATGAAGCGAAAAACAGCACAGCGAGTAGAGTGCAAAGTGGCCAACCATCCTACAGCCAAACTATAAGCGGAGTGACAGTTGCAGAGGCTTCCTTGCGCCCCTGTATCTTTCCTTTCACTGCCAAGAAAAGTTGTCACCGAGTATAGTCAATACTATAGTCAATAGCCTCTCCTAAGCTTTCCTTCCTCCATGTTTACCGATGACGTCATCGGCGAGCAGACAACAGCACGCGCTTCTCTGACGCCACGGGTCGCCGCCTCGCAACCTGTCTTCAGGCTACAGTCACCCTCCTCCTCGCGCTCTGTGCTCGGTAACGCCGATGGCAAGACACGCCGCTCAACTCAGGGATGATGCGCGCAAGTCCTAAATCACGCCATAGGATGACGATCGGCATGTTGATCACAACGTGAACGCCGCTCGAGTCTCTCTACAGTCGAAGTAGAAACAAGCAGCGAGGTGAAAACGCATCAACCTGTGCCAAAACTTCTCCAGGCAATGGAAACTGCTGCACGCTGCACAAAAAGCACAGCACGTAACTCCACCTTATGGAAGTCCAATCTGTAACATGTAGTCCCCTCATTGTGAACAACGGGATATAACGACCAAATGACACGTGGCAGTCATGCTCGTTAAAAGCGGGCTCGGCAGTATATCTAAAGCGGATATAACAAATTATTGGCTATATTGAACTCAATCTAATTTTTTTTTTTACAACCACGTGCCATTTTTACTTTACATATCAAATGTGGTTGGTCATAAAATAACTCCACAGAACCCCCAAGCACCGAGTGGTGCCTGCTCACACGGCAGGTCGCAGCCTCTTTGCTGGACATGCTGGCAGCTAATCCAAACTAAACGTGGAGCTGAACTCCATGCTAGAGCATTTTTCTTTCTTAGGCAGACTCACCCAGCGTTCCTGCTGAATCTTGTCCTGCTTCTCTCGTTCAGCCCGTTTGTCGGCTTTGTCTGCAGGTGATATAGAAAGAGGTAAAACAAACCCGCTCATGAATAGAGAAGACACAAGGAACAGACAAGCACATACAGCCAGTGCCGCAGTATCATAATAACATTACCTTCCCAGCAACATTCGCCAAAAAACACTAAAAAAAAAAAAAAGGCTGGCACTTTAGCATTGCTAAGCACAAATAATTGTATGTGGACACCACTCCCTACTTACTCACAGTGCGACTGAGGTGTCCACTGACCCAGGGAGCCAGTTGTGCACCTTTCGCTTCCTCAAAATCAACAGAGTCTAAACCTTCCCCTGGTTTTGAGAGAAAGAAAGGTGCATATTACCCCAATTTGTATGTGAACCCCACCATCTGCTCACAACGCGACTGAAGTGTCCACTGAGCCAGTTACACTTGCTACTCAGAGGATTCGCACGCATACACAGACACACACGTTGCTTAAATCAGGGCAGTGCAGCTAGAAACGCTTTCGCAATAAAAAAAAAAATGATAGGGTGAGTCAAAGTGAAATGGTGAAATGTTAACACAAGTCACAGCTTTACAGAGAAGTCATATCAGGTGAGGCCTTCCATTGCTGAAATAACCATCGGTCTATCTCATCACTGAGACTGTATTTAAGGCATTAGTCGGACTCCAGTCTCAAAACAACAGCAACTTTCGCATAACACAGTGACACGACATAACCAGTTTTCTTCAAATAAAAAAAAATAAGAGACAATTTGAGCACCGCAGCGATACCACCACTCGGAAGTGATGACTATCTCTCACATACTTCGTGGTTGTTAGCCAAGCTTTTGAATTACAAATTAATTGCAAATAAATTCTGGACTAAAGTAGGCCACTTGTCTTGCCGGGGATGATCTAGAGCCAGCCTAGCACAGATGAGCTGGTTTTCTAGCATGTGGCTCACAGGAAGTCTCAACCTCAACACAAACCTTAGCACACTGCTCTTGGAGATCTCTGGCAATAAGTTAACAAGCTCCATGCTCGACAATGCGTACTGCCAAGGGAAACTCACACTGCTTGGCGAGGGCTGCCTGCATTTTCCGCTTGAGCTTCTCCCTCACCGAGAGAGCACCACCACCCGCAGCTCCACCACCTGCCGGTGTCTGAGGAGAAAGAACGGGTTGGGGCCAATGACATCCAGTTAGAGGGGAAGTCTGCTGATAACCATGACAAGCACACATCTCTGCTGAAATTATATTGAGAGACAAAAAAAAAGTAAGACCATTCTACACCACCAATGACGATGGGTGTGGCTGCTCATCCCGCCTACACCTATGGTTTCTCCGCATCCTAAATTCATGCGAAGATGCAGAGCATCTGGCTTATGTCGCAGACCAGCTCTGTTCGAAATAAACTGGTCAGATGCCTGCAGCGATGTGAAATCAAGAGCATAGAATTTTGCAGCTTCTGAAAGGCAAGCCACCACCTGCTGCAAGAAAGGTGAACAGTGCACTTTAGAATCTTTTTTTATATATATTGTTTCATCAGTGTCTGCAAGAACAATGGTGGGGCAAGGGTTCTTGCCACACAAAACCGCACGCTGCTGCCTATACCAATAGACATGAAAATATGTATCAATGAGGAAAGCACTATGACCAATTTTCATAGCAGTAGAAACCCAGGGAGGTCCGACACGTAAGTAGCTTTCAGCAAAAACACCACGAAACAAATTTTTAGTGGCCATCGACAAGGAGCCACGATTTACTACATGATTGCATAATCCTGAAATAGACGTGTTCCACTTAGGCCTAACAGCACAGTGCCTGTCCAACATATGTGTCAATGCTCTGTCAATTTTACATTTCAGAGCTTTTCTGGAAAGCACTACATAGAACATTCGCCTGTGAGGCTCCAATGAAATCAATTTTGATACAGAAAGCCTAGAGTGCAAAATGAAAAATAAATAAATCAAGGCAGGTTTCATAGTTACAGACACTGTGACACAAAGCCACACTAAAACAGACAGCATCCGAACTCAATCATACACACTGCGGTAGCATACAAACCTTTCAGACATGGGACAAACACTTGATTTTTAGCTAGCCCTGGCTTCCATGCCTAATTTTGATCTAAGAAGACATCACAAAACTGAATGCTTTACAGAGCAAATGCACAAGCAAATTGGTGAGTCAACCTCACAAGAACACACAAGTATAAAAAAAGCTGGAGTGGCTCAAAGTGGTAGTGCAGAGCCAACTCTCAGATGAGCTTTCACTCAATAACATTAGACGAAATAACTGACAAACCGAAAGTCCCAGCAAACACCTCTATCACCCACTCACTTCGAATGAACTTCAATTTCACTCGCCGATAATTAACAGTCATCTAAACAACTGAGCAAAAGTAATCCTTCAAGAGTTACAGCACAAGCACAAGTAAAAACCAAACAGAATGCTATAACAACCTGCAGTGGCAAGGCAGGTCTTGAACAGCATGTTAACGAATGACATTTCTTTCTGCTTTTTCCAGCTACCTACACATGGGCAACAACAGGAGTCTGCACATCGTACGCTCACTAACTTCGACCGATCTTCACAGGCACCCCTTAGAGTATCATGCGACACCACCTGTGACCCACACATGCTTCACCACAACGTCAATTTTCTACTTCAGCACAGGGCATTCAATTCGCTAAAGGAAAGTTACCGACACAACCCCTGATGTGTACCAACCAACAAATTTGAGGAAGGGCAAAATTCCGGCATGCTCGTGTTGCTCAAAAACAGACAGAAAAAAAAGCAAGCTTGGTCAAATAGCAACAATTACAAAAAAAAAAAAATCTGAAGCCTTTTTCAAAGGGGGCCTCAACGAATTGCTGCTATGCGAGACTCCAGTTCCAAACGCTCCGGAGTATGGTAATAAAAAAAAGAGAGAGAGCAGGTCCCATAAAAGAAAAAAATCAAACCAGTAAAGCGCCTGTTTATGTAAACAGGAAAAGGGGAACGGGTGGGACGGGCACGGCTAAGAGCAGTAGTGGTTTGCAAGAAGAAGAGGATGCAAGATTAAGATCTTACTGACTTTGGAGGCGGGACCTGGTTTACCCACAGAGACGTTGGTTCTGCAAGGAGGAGGGAGGAGAGAAAAAAAGACAAAAGGAAAAATTGCAGCAAACACTCATTGCGCCCAACAAAACTGCTCGAATAACACTCTTATGCACGACCACTAAATTTTCGCGGTCACCAACTGCCTGGCATAGCAAACATACCCTCACAACTTTAACCACTCAGTGCTCGCTGTTAAAAAGAAAGCATTCAATTTTACAGACTTTATTCTGTTAAACCAACTCTTTTCAAACATCTTCAAAGCTTAAAAAAGCATACCAGCATATTTCTGAAATATACACATCAGACATTTCCAGCAAACATCAAGGTACTATGCAAACAATGGCATGCTGTTTTGATTGGAGAATTTTTATTAGCCCTAACCATTTCCACTAGAAATTGGAACCAAGTTCCTTTCATTGTATTGAGTGCTCATGAGGCTCCCCTTCAGACGCCTCCAGACCCGCTCTCTGTCATCCCCTCAGCTTTTATCCCACTATTGCGGCACATCCCCTGTGGTGACCCCCACGCCACACTCTCCCATATCCTTTTCGGCTGCCCTGCTGACCCTCCCCCGCGGAGACAGCACGCCATCTCGAGCTGGGAGGACTGGGAGGTCCTGCTTATGTCTGCAGACCCGACATCGCAGCTTGCTGCGGTGACTCGGGCTGCCGACGTCATGTCCCGGCATGACCTACTTTATGCAGTGCGGGACCGCGCAGTGGCCCAGGGACCCAGCTGGGTCTAAAACTCACTTGCTGAATGAAGTTTTTCTGTCTGTCTGTCTGTCTCATGAGGCTGCAAAGCCAAATAAAGTGCCTTGAGTGGCGTGTGTTTCAACAGTCAAGTATTATAACGCGTTGGAAAAGAAAGGATTGTAAGGAGAAGCAAACACACAAAAGAATAAAACCCGAATGGGGACTTGTTCTGAAAATCTTCGCGGCTGCGCCCGACGAACCTGCAGACAAACACTTGCAGTGGGTGCAGATTAGCAAGAAGCACCCTGGTAAAAGTGAAACCATGAATCATACCAATCGGCAGGAATGGTACAGACAGCTCTCCTCATCTCTTACTGACAAAACTCAAAAGTGAAATATCATGTGCATGCACTTAGGAAAAAAAGGAACGAAGTGCAAATAGTACGTGCAATTTAAAATGTTTGTTTGCTAGCGATATTCCATTCTTTAAGCCAACAATGCTACAATCCAGCTAACATTCAGATTCACCTTGTGAGTACAAACTTTCATTCAAAGGCAAAAAAATAAAATAAATAAAGTAGTAATGGCTAGGCTTGTGATAATATACAATTCCTGATGGTATTCAGAAGAATAGTAAAATATGCGCATTTTAAATGTCTGGTACTCAAATATCACCACATTCGACACGAGCAAATGTTTCCGGAATGCTTGCTTTTAGTGTTTTAGGTGCATCTGGTGTGCATCTGTCAGCAAATTTTTGAAGTAGTGTTACAGAAGTTCAAGTGCTCTTTACATTACACATAAAGCCCTTGTACATTAGCAAAGTAAACAGTTTTGAAAATGCCTAAATGTGGTGCCAATCAACCAATCCTTATGCACCAAAGGTATTAAAAATGTTCGCCCCAAAATTATTCCGAGCAAAATACCCTTCTGCTTTTAATTTGTTTCAAACTGAGAAATAAAAAAAAATAAAAATCAGGCATGCCTTTCACTACAGCAAAGCACTCCACAATGAACAACGCTATAGCGATATTTCTGCCACAACGAAGTATTTCTGATTCCCCATCAGCAAACCATAAAAGGCACTGCAGTTATTTCCCCTCACAACAAATAATTTTCGGAGCGAGGTCCAGCTTCAATTAAATTTTTCAGAGTAAGCAATTTTTTTTTTTTTGCGCGTTCACATATGCACATATCTCATTAGGTTTAACCAAAAACAGATGCCGAAGGCACTTTGCACTTTCAGTAGCACAGCTGACACTCCCTGCGGAATCAGAATGAATGTGCGGACATGTGTGCATAAAGATCGATGTGGCACACAACTGCATTCAACGGTTTTGCCGATGTCTCCGATTCTGCACTTGCAAACCATGGCCGTCGGTGCGAAGCAGCTTTTGGCTTTTTCACTCGCTTTGCTGATGAAGGCAGAGCGGAAATCAGTTCTATGTCCATTTCAGTGTGAAGTTTATGAACCGATGAAAACATTAAACATTTTATGATAAGCAGTGGCTAGTTGCAAAGCGCTTTTTCCGAGGCTTCCTAGCGGAGCAAGTTATGCTTAGCGACACCGTGCAGGCGATGCGCATGCAATGATTCACTGTCATCCGGCATGCCACTGGGTGGCACATCATTGCAAGAAGCCCGACACTGGCTAGGGTGCACTGTAGTCATACTGTTGCACTGCAGGCGAGCACCGTGATAGTGTTTTGTTTTCTTTCTTTCTGGAAAACCTGGGCACTGATATAGTACATACACTGCTGCATAAATTACAGTGCAATGGTGGTTCTAGGTAGGGTCTCAATAGAATGACACTCTGTCGGTATGTTTGTACCACGCAGCATCACAAAATGTCTTTAGAATAGGACAAATCACATTTCTAGCACATCATCTAAAGCATCGATTCTAATCGATTGTAAGGCGCATGTGACCCTCTTAATGCGCAGCTACGTGAGCACTGCGAACCTGGGTCCACACCGAAATGCGTAACTGCAGCATGGTCTCAGTACGGATTCTCGTAGGGCGAAAGTGGGGTGCTTCTATAACGCGTGCGGAAAAAAATTAGATTTGACAGCAAATGAACTGGGTGCGCTCACTGCATGAATCCACTGTCTGAGGTTTCCGAAGCACCACGAAAATATCGCCACGGCATTGATTTCGAAATGGCGTCTAGCTGACAAATTTTTGAAAAATAAACGCTGTTCATGAACTATCCAGTCCAACCTGTCAATGTTCAGGCTCAATTTGATGAAAATGAAGCTTCCTTTTCACAGTTTCCCCAATTAAAAATTTAACTGCAAAAATCCTGGCAAAAACCGCATTTGAGAATGCGACATTTGTCCTAACCAAAATATAAAAAATGAAGCGGCACAAGAACGGAGAACTGGAGAAGTTAGAAAGCATTCATATTACGTCAGCTGAAAAAAAGATGTGCACGGCAAGAAAAAGGAGAGAGTTCCTCTCTTGTCGCATTTTTTGCCATAGTGTAGTATGAAATAAAGCAGGTTGCAGGAATCACAAAAAGAAAATAGGAACAATGCAACTGCAGTCTACATGCTAGGATGAAAATAACATGCCACTCTAGAAAAGAGGAGGCATTGAACCTGACTTTGTCACTTTGGCTCCCCAGCAGAAAAACCTCTGATCACTTTTTGACTAGCCCTGAAAATTCAGCAGGCTTTTCTTTTAATGAATTGTAGCAAGAGATCATTTCATATTGCTTCAACCCCGAATAGAGACCTAGCAAACCTCACCTCAGCGTGCTGTCCGCTGAAGGCCAGTTGCGACGGTTGCCATTGGCCGCACTCGCAGATGACCCCTGACCTCTTGACTCCTCACTGCTGCTGTTGCTACGCGAGCGTGACTTTTTCTTGTCCTCGTCACCATCACTGCTCAGGGACCTCGACCGTGACCTTGACAGGCTGTGACGGTAGTACGACTTGCGCGGCGGGCTGGGAAGCTTGCGCGGAGGTGCTGGAGGTGAAGATCGTGACCGTGACCTCCGGTCCCGTGGTTCCCGACCTCTGGGCGACCTTGGAGATGAGGTCGAACGCGGCCTGTGACCACCCCGATGCCTTGAACGTGACCTACATGCAGTTTCAGCTGGTATGTTCACAGTGTCAACTGCACAAAACAATTTCCAGATGCTCCTTGTTTAGTTGAAGCAAAGCGCTAGAGACTCCGCATACATAAAACTAATGTTGGGGGACATATTGACAACCACATGCCCATTTCAGCAATGCTGTAAGAAAAAAATAACTGACAAAAAAATGGCTGAGAATGCCACTTTTATGCAGAGCTTTCTTTAGCACTAAAACCATCTTTAACAGCACATTTACTTCATCTCCCTTAGGATTACCAAACTCGTGATTGAAATGTACAGCGCAAATAAAGACGAGGACACAAGGAAGACACATGGAACACGCGAGCGCCGACTTGCAACGGTTGCAAGTCAGCGCTCGTGTGTTCCATGTGTCCTCCTTGTGTCCTCGTCTTTATTTGCGCTGTACATTTCAGTCATGAATCACCAACATGCCCAGACTGTCGCCTTAATGACCAAACTATTTTCGCTGACCATGCAGGCTGTAAAGCTATGAACTCGGGCCTTGATGATTCCACAAAAATGGCTATGAGACCTGGATTGTGGAATGTGGGGTTTAATGTCCCGAAGCGACACCCTGCCTATAAGGGATGCCATAGTGGAGGGCCGCGGATTAATTTAGACCACCTAGGGTCGTTCAGTGTGCTCTGACATCGCACAGCACACGAGAGATATTTCGTGTTTCACCTCCACGACTCAAGCTTCCAAGCAATGGTTGCGCTCTGTCCTGGGCAAACGCTGTGTGCACAAATAATTAGTGCCGTCAACTGTACACCTAGTTAAAATTCATCAACTTTTAATCAGTGCATATGGGACACATGTTTAAGTAGTGACCTTGAAGACTGACACATTCGAGGACCATTTCATGTTACAGTTTGATTCTATTAAGCCATTGTTCCAAGGAAATAAATGCCCAGGCTTCCAGAAAATGCCTGCTTCAGATTAAGAACTGCGAACACTAGCAAAAGGGGGTGACTGCCATCTCTGGATACAGGGTTGACGACCTCTTGAGATACTTAATTTTATCGGCTAGTTACCCGCACATACCCGGCCCTTCCTCATCCTGCCAGTTTTTATAGTAAAAATGCAAAGCAAACTGAGCAAGAAAAGTTCTGCACACCTAGAGCGGCTTCGTGAAGACGTGCGACGACCTCGATGGTGCGGAGAGTTCGACCGCAGTGACCGGGACCGCCGCCTGTAGCTCCGACCAGGACGGTACGATGGGCGACCTCGGCTACGACTGCGGCTGCGGCGACGACCTCTGCCTCCGGATGATGACCTGCAGAGCAGTGGTGACGGCATGAGAAAAACAAACATGCCTGAGGTGTTTCCTCTGACAAGCATTTTGAAGTTTGAAAAGAGTGAATCACATCCTTTATCTGCAATAACACACAATTCCCACAACAAACTTGCCACGACAAACTTGCCACGACAGTGCTGCACATCAAGCATAGGCACAAATTCAATAGTGAACACAGCCTAAACCAATCAGAACACACCACATAAGCTTTCTAGTTGTGAAAAAGTGAAAGAAAGGCCAGAGGTTTCATTGAAATACTGAAGAAAAAAACTGAGGGTAACACATTACAGCAAGAAAAAAAAAAAACTTGGAGCCTCCTTAACCAGATTTTAAAAGAAAATGCGATATCATTTACGTTGCCTGCTATGGTGTCTAAATGAGTGTCATGCTCTGTGATTTTCCCACCAAAACTCACGCTGGAGCTGGTCCCATTGCTATTATATGGTATGCATAAGTCATCACTTTCTAGAATGCTTGAGTACGGTCCATTCGATTACCATATGGGATTACACTGATCCACCTTAATCCATTTTCTGGGGTGGCCTTACTTCCAAATTTTAGGGGTCCTCAGATTTCCAAATTAGTTGGTGCTCTATGATTGGTCCACTGGTGGTCACATGGTGTTGATGGTGTCACGACCCTCTCGATCACATTCATAAATTGCGGGGAGTCGTCAGGCCACCACTGACAAAGTGGTGCAGTGGTTAAGGGGGGACACGGGTCTTTCGGGCCAAAAATTCGCGAAAAAGTCAAATTTTCGAAACCGGTATTTTCGAAATCGGCGGCTATCTATCTACCTATCTGCCAAGTTTTTCACCTCTAAGATCAGTATTTTAGTCATAATATAAATTTACATAATCTACGTCGCCCGAATTTGCGCTGAAATCGGCTCCGAAACAGCTGTGTTCCGCGCCGCATAGCTCTCGTTTCATGCGCGGCACCGCAGCCATCTTGGTCTCGTTTGAAAGAGCCGTCTTTCATCTTCAATTTCCCGCCACTGCTGCTTCCTTTCGTCCATTGGTTGCCTAGCAAATAACAAAAAAGAAAAGGTGCCTTTCGCGAGCCTATTGGCTGCCTGGGCGCACGTGACAGCAGGTCGCCTTCCGATTGGTGGAGCTGGCTGGCATCGTCTGCTCTGCGCGGCCAAGCCGCGGGGAGACGCGCCGCTTTCTTTGTATCGAGCCGAGGCGAGAACGCACTGCGATGCCTGGATCAGCGCGCAAGTTTCATTCGCGGCAGAAGTTCGGCAAGAAGAGGAAGAAGTCCTTGATTAATAACCTCAAGAGACCCCCTGCTCCAGCTGTCTGTGCTGAGAACGACGGAAGTTATGCGCCGAACGATCGAGTCGACGACAGTACCGAGGTCGAAGTAGGCCTACCGCGTTCCTCGGCCCGAGAGACAGCTACTGCCAGCGGCCGCATACGCCACGATACTGTGATGCTGCGGCCCTCAGATGTGCAGCGAGACGTCATCAGAACCAAGAAAAAACTCGGAGAACTCGCGTCAACTCCAGCAACGAAGCGGAAGTCGGACTGTTTTCGCGATGACAGCAGCGCGGCGGACCGTCCGCTTGATGAGGCGTGCTTCACGATCGTTAGCCTGGCGTCGCTAAACGATCTGCTAAGGCTCGCTAAGTGCAGTACGTGCGGCGGTGATATTAGCGTCGAAAAAGGTGAGCGGGAATATGGGCTCGCCGTTAAACTTGTTCTCAAGTGCGTGAACTGCGGGGACACTTCCTCTTCTTGGAGCCCACTGCGGGCCTGTGCCGATAGGAAGGTGAACCCCTTCGTAGTGAATGTGCTTGCTGCCCATGCAATGCAGAGCACTGGAAACCAGCAAACGGCCCTGAACGATATTTTTTCAACAATGAATATTTCTCATCGCGGCCTTCATACGAAAACATGGCAAGATTACATAAAAAAAAAGTTGACGCCCGCTGCAACTCGAGCAGCCCAAGAAATGACCGCTGACTGTGCGCGATCGGTTCGGGAGCTTTACAGCGAATTGCGGTTCGGAAACCCCGGCAACATCGCTGTTTCTTATGACGGCACATGGATGACACGGGGCCACACATCTCACATAGGTGTGGGCACAGTCATAGAACTGTTCACCGGACTTGTGCTCGACTATGTTGTGCTCTGCAATTTTTGTGCCGGCTGCGAACGAGGCCCGAAACCTGATGAGCCATCCTACCAAGCCTGGAGGGCTGACCACCTCTGCCAAAAAAACACAGAAAAAAAAGCGGGGGAAATGGAGGTCGAAGCAGCCCTTATACTTTTCGAGAGGTCTCTCAAAAAGAATGGCCTTCGCTACACCACTATGCTGTCAGATGGCGAGAGCCGTGCTTTCCTTGCACTGCAAGAAGCAGATGTATATGGCTACGTCAAAGTGGAAAAGGAGGACTGCATAAATCACGTCAAGAAGCGCATGGGGACAGCCCTGCGAAATTTGATTGCCAAGCAGAAAGGGACAGAAAACCTTGGAGGCAAGGGTAAACTAACCGGAAGCATGATCACCAAGTTGAGCTCCTATTATGCTTGGGCACTCAAGTCTCATAAAGGGGACGTGGACTCAATGCACAAAGCTGTGATGGCGACATACCGTCATATTACCTCTAATGATGAGACGTCAGATCACAGTTTGTGCCCATCAGGGCCAAACTCCTGGTGCCAGCACAATGCGGCGGCATCGCGAGGGGAGCCTGCACCAAAGCACCGCCACAACCTTCCACCTCATGTGTGCAAGGCATTGCTTCCCATTTACGAGCGGTTATCAGAAAGGAAGCTCCTTGAGCGCTGCCACAGGGGCAAGACGCAGAATAGCAACGAGAGTCTGCACTCTCTGATATGGGCCCTGGCACCCAAGGAGCGCCACGCATCTTTGTACACTGTACAAGCTGCCGTGGCCGAGGCAGTAATGCGCTTCAATGCAGGCAGCGAGAGAACATCTAAAATAATTTTGAGAGAACTTGGTCTCAATACTAGTGCAAAAGCCAGTAAAAGGATGATGGAAAAAGATGAGCGTCGGGAACACAAGTCTGCCCGGAAACATGCTGCGGCTGAAAATGTCCAAGGTGCTTTCAAGAAGCGGCACTTGGACAATGGAAAGCAAAGGGACTACATCCCTGGGGGCTTCTAGCCATTCTGTGTTGTAAATATGTGTGTTGCACTTGTAAATATTGGTTAAATTGTTCTCTGTTTGTTTTTTGCACTTTTCTCAAAACTTAATTTGTTGACTACTAGCAGTTTTGCGGCTTCGATATCTTTGCACCCGAAACATGTAGAGCCGAAATTCTTTTTGCAATAGGAAGCTGAATGTATGCTCTGTGAAGTGTTGAGAGCAGATTTTTTGTTTTTGGGTTCAAAATTTAATTATTTTGATTAGTTTACTTCCACCTGACGCACACACTTTGTATACTGAAATTCATAATGCTGTAAAATGAGTAATAATTAACATATCAAAAAACTGCTCCCAACACATCATTCTTTACTTTTCTAGCTATGTAACTATTCCTGTCACAAGGTCATGTGACCTTTCTCGAAGCATCAGTAAATTAACTGAACTGCCACCTGCCATGGTGGGCAATTAGTTCACAATCCGGCGGGCAGGTTGCCACTTGACACAGTGGGCAGGTTGTGATATTACAGTCGAACCCCGCAATAACAAAACCGCCCAGGAAGAAAAACTTTTTCGTTCTCGCGAGAATTTCGCCGTCGCGAAAATGGACAAATAAGGTAACTCATTACTTTCAAGAACCAAAATTTAATGAAAAAAGTTGCTTATTTTGCTCTGCTTCACATTCCTGTGCAGGAGCTTCACGACTCTGGCTTCGCAACTTGATAAGCTATGCATAGCTTCGTCGTCATCGTGGTCGCCGAGGAAAGTCCGGATAATATTTGCACACACTGTCGATAATGGCGTCGTCACTGAATTCCTCGTGCACAATCAAGTCGGCGTCCGCACACAAAAAGTCATCCAGTTCAACAGCGTCTGGCACCATTGTGTCGAAACTGCGAAGCGCGTCTCATGCTTTGCTTAGTGGCTGCAGATCGTCACTGCTTGCAGGAACACTCGCTTCCGGTTCTGCCAAGGCATGCTGACCAGCCCCGAAACTGGCGTGCCTGAAGCAGTTCTGGACAAGGGTGGCCGAAGTAGTAATCTACACTGCAGCAAGCATCTCCAGCGCCATGAAAAGATCAATTTCCGTCGGTCATTTCATTTCTATGTTTAACATCCGTCGGATGAGTCTTCCCTGGTACGCAGACATGACACTCTTAATAACCTCTTTGTCAAGAGGATGAATAACGGATGTGCGGTTCGGAGGAAAAAAAATCAAGTGGACGCTCGTCAGGACAATGTCTTCGATGTGGTGGGCACTGCAGTTATCCAAAAAAAGGCAGACGGATCTGCCCTGCTTGCGCATATCTGCATCAAAGGCTTCCAGCCAGCAGGAGAATATTGCGCGCATCATCCAAGCTTTCTGGTTACTAGTGTACTCGACCGGAAGCATTCAGTTACCTTTAAATTACCGTGGCTGTGGCGTCTTGCTTTGGCCGATCACGAGGAGGGGAAACTTGTCGGATCCGTCCATCTTTGAGCGCAAAAGAATGGTCACCCGCTTCCTGCTCAGCTTGCAGCCATGGCATTTTTGTCCCTTCAGGTCAAGCTTTTTCGATGGCAACATTTCATAAAAAAAGTCAATTTCATCCGCATTATAAATTTCGGAGGGCTCGTATTCATCCATTATGCTTTCAGGACGATGCTGCTGCTTCAGCGTCAACGCTCGCAGATTCCCCCGACAACACCTTGGCGACGATGCCGTGCCGTGCTTTAAATCGGCTTAGCCATCAAATGCTCGCCTTAAAATTGTTGTGCCCCAGAATGCACGCGAAGTCAATCGCTTTCTGCTGCAGAAGGCTTTAGACAAAGGCATCTTAATCGCTCTCTCTTGTTGAGGATCCACTGGTATACGGCTTTGTAGACGTTTTCGTAGACCGGCGTTGCCACTGTCTTGTTCTGCGCGCACGCACCGCTCTGAAGTGCCACCATGACGGTGTTCTTCGATTTCAGAATCGCAGAAAGTGAGCTGCACGAGATACTGAATTCCTCCGCAATGTCCGACTTCTTTCTGCCTTTCGCAGCTTTGGCGATGATCGCCGACTTTTCCTGCAGCGTCAAAAACTTGCGCTTTTTAACAGGAGGCGGCATATTTCCGACAGGCGAAAAAAACACTGGACACAAGCGAGTCACGGGCGAATTCGGCATGTCCGAGGTGAACGGTGAGATAGCATTGTCAACGTGCACGAGGCGTGGTAGCGAAAAGAAAAAGAAGGGTTCTTCGTTCTGCCTAGATGCTTCGCGAGTTGGCCGGCGGTGTCGTCACGTGCGTGCATAGTTGCAACAGATGGGCTAGCAAAAAAACCACTTTTCGTGAACAAAAAAAAAAAAAAAAAACTAGTTGCTATCATCATGATTACTGAACCGACAGAATGTAAACAGCAATGGCCGCACCGATGCTTGTTGTTAGAAATGAATGGCGCCGACTTTTTGGATGAGTGTGCTGCTGCAGTTTTGCCACTTCTCTGTTCCCAACTGGCTGATGTGCCGAAAAAATGTTGCATATCACTACCTCGAACTTTCGTTAATGCGGGACTGCTTTTAAGAACTTTTCGCTGCTGAGAGGGGGCAAATGCATTGAACTCTGGAAGTTCGGCGGGGGCGCCAGAATTTTTCCGTTACCATGAGAATTTCGTTCTTGAGGGCTTTCGTTATTTTGGGGTTCAACTGTGCATTTGAATCCCGCTACAACAAACGTCGCTTCAACTAAATATTTCCAATTCTTCGTCAGCTCCCCATAGAAAGTAATGGAACAAATTTCTCTTCACAACGAATCATGTTTGGGGCATGTTTCCTCTTCAACGAAATTTGCTACGCGAAGCTGGGTTTAAAATGTATCTCTCTTACAATAAAACAAGCATATCGCCGCCCATCTGTGTACTTCCATAGGCCCACGCTGCTTTGTTTCACTAAACTTTCACTGAAACCAATCGATCCACTCATTCAAACGCACATGAAGACCGCCATTGCGTAGTGGTGGTGACAATCGGGCTGGCTGACTTGCGACTAGGCGAGAGTGCAAGCTCCTGTTTTCTTCGAAGCCAGAGCAGCAACCAATCCGTCGCCAAAGGATGCAGCAGCCTGGCAACAGCAGTAGTGCGTTTGCGCTAGTTTTTTTCACTCGTGCTTTTGCGCTGCAATCGACACGAGCATGGCGACTTTGTTTAGGAAGCGGAAGTTCCTTTCTCTTGAAGAGAAGGCACGAATTATCAGCGCGGCATCCGGAGGCAGGAAAAGGAGAGATGTTGCAGCGGACTTCGGCATCTCACAGAGCACGCTGTCAATGATCCTGATAATGTTTTGGGACTATGTTGTCCAACCTGACTGTTTTTGGGCTGTTTCGGCCTCAACAAAATTTCTGCTTCAACAAAATTTTTCGCGCACCCCGTGGTTCATTGTAATAAGGTTTGACTGTACAGTCGCCGACAGATTTTTCGGACTCAAAGGGACCCGAAAAATGGTCCGAATAATCACAGTCCGAAAAATCTGTGAAGTACAAAAAATCGCTTTATTGATATGAAATCGGCTTAAAATGTCCCTGATTTTACCTTGCGACAAATTTCTTTTACTGGCGACGATTTGCGCCTGTATTTGCGCCATATTTGTGCTTTCACTGTACACGCTAGACAGCAAGGCCATGGCATTTAGTTGAATACTTCCCACGCTTCTTTGACGAACCCGGCTAACCCGGCAGCACCGGCGGGGCCATGTTGTCCACAACCCGAGCGTGCACCACACCGCTCGTCAAACACACGCAAAGACAAGTCACTTTTCATACAAAGCGGTGGAACCGCCGGACGCAATCACAAAACGGCGAGCGGATGTAACTTCGTGAAGACTGAGTGCCACTTGGTCGACACTGTGAGAGAAACCCAAGTGATGAAACAGCGAATGGCAAACGTATGAAACCCGCCGCAGTGGCTCAGTGATTGGGGCGCTCAGCTACTGATCCGGAGTACCCGGGTTCGAACCCGACCGCGGTGGCCGCGTTTCGATGCAGGTGAAACACTAAGGCGCCCTTGTGCTGTGCGATGTCAGTGCACGTTAAAGATCCCCATGTGGCCGAAATTATTCCAGAGCCCTTTACTACGGCACCTCCTTCTTCCTTTCTTCTCTCAGTCCCTGCTTTATCCCTTCTCTTAATGGGCGGTTCAGGTGTCCGCCGGGATGTGAGATCACTACTGCACAATTTCCTTCCCCCAAAAAGCCAATTTTCAACCTATGGGACAAGCAATAACTTCCCGCGACAACATCGGTAACAAAAGCAAGTTGACGACGATGACAATCCGACGCCACCTCGAAGTGTCAGAGATCGCAGGTACCTCTACTGGCAAAAATGAGGTACCGAAAGTATGTCAAGTAGGGGTGCGCAAATATCCGAAATTTCGAATACGAATCAAATATGTTTCATATTCGGTTAATATTCGTATTCGAGAACGATATTCGTGAATTTCCGAATATTCAAAAATTCTTGTATTCGGCAGCGATCGTATACCGCGTCGACTTTCGTAAATATGATTGTTGCAAAAGCGCAATATCTGGGCAAATTATCTGAACATAAAGATTAAAGTTCCAGGAAAACAATACAAAAGGCCCTGTTCTCTTTCTTCTCCATCGTTTATCGCGTGAACCGATCGCATTCCGATGCCGCTAGGCTTGACCTTGTGCGCAATTCCGCAAGTGGGCTTTCCCACATACCACACGTGCTGCGAACAACATGGGGGACGACCCGCTTCTAACAATCGCAACGCGAAAGCTCGTTTATATTTTTATCCTTCCATAATATGTTATCTAATTAATGTCCACACCCATGGCATTCGTTCTGTCACCTTAACTCTGAGCGTGACCACCGCCATCTTATTTTGGTCAACTAGTTATGGAGAAAGCCTACTTGCGGAATTTTGCATGAGGCTCCCAAAGGGGCGAGTCGAGGTGTCATAACAGGGCAAGCGATCCTGCAAAATTCCCGCGTATTGCATGGTGCACTGTAACCCATGCACCTCTTAAGTGGGCCTAACGGCAGGCATGACAATGTTCGGAGGGCCCCTGTCACTAGGTCAAAAAAATAACCTGGCCGTGCAGTTTTGGTTTCTGAGCTTGGCCACTCGCCTGTTGCAATGGCAACTGTCGGCCCGCGCATTTGCCAGTAGTCCAATCTGAGCACCATGCCACTTTCAGACGCTGACTGACACGTCGCTTGTCATTCTTTTTCCTTTTTTAGAAGCAGTCTCCCCATTCTGATGCCAATGCGCGTTCCCATCTCGCTCAAGTTCGCGATGTCTCCCAGCACACTGAAACTCTGTGCTCGTCACGGGATTACAGGTGTTTGCACGATAGAGCCGCCTCATATGACTACTGCATTTTCGGTATTTTTTTTTTCGGAACCGCGGGGCATTTTATAAATCGACCTTGAAATAACCTGGGCATTTCTGTCGGTTCTTTGAACTCCGAATTAATGAAGTTTTACTAGCCATCATGTTATTTTTGTTTCTAGTCTTGTCATGTTATGGATTGCATTTAGCCTGACCACAATACAGGTTGGGTATTGGTCTGCAGTTCAATTAAGTAGTATACATTTATGTGCACGTTTTTTTTTTATATGGTGCTCAGGCAGTCTAGTTTTGTTTATTTCAGTTGCAAAGGCCATACACTATTTTGAAAAAAATATGAGCAACAATTTTTGCTTGTTTATCTTTCCTGAATTTATTTTTTGTGCTGACCAGATATTCGATTCGTTATTCGAAGCCATTTTTTCCTCATATTCGTATTCGAAAATTTCGATATTCGCACACCCCTAATGTCAAGCCGATCCAACTGCAGCGTAAATCCACCTCAATCCAAGGTGGCACCTTTTGCGCCGCCGAAGAGCCGATAAAATGGCCGATTTTGGCCCGCAGGCAACAGAAATTAGTCCAAAAAGTTAAACTTTTGGACTTTTGAAGTTTGAAATGTCCGTCGCGAATATGTATGCGCTCTGTGGGGTGACTGACGGTGCCTCATCGAGGTCCGAAATATCCTACAAGTCCGAATTATTGGAGTCTGAATTACCCCTCAGTTACTGTAAATGGTAATGTTACCCCTCTCGACCAATCAGGGAATTTCATGACAGGAAGCTGGAATTTTTTTTTTTTTTTGTGAGGCAACCTAAATGCCATTGCATTAAAACAGGCTGCTTGAAATTGTGTAACCCTAAATACCTTGAACTTGATGAACGTTTCCGCGATGACCGTCCCACCCAGCCTGATCCGTGAGATGAGCCACGGTGTCGGTCCCTCGACCTGAAGCAGGAAAAAGATTCTTTCTGAACACCTCGTTGCAGCAACAGTCATCATCCCGAAGTGACTGTTCCTGGGAAAATCTGATGTCACTACTACCTGGGCCAGCTAGGCAATACAGTAGAACCCTTCTATAGTAAAGTGACTCGGACCAGCAAAAATCTTTACTGTGCCAGTTGCTGGCGATGGCATGGTTCTCTGTTAACTCAATGACTACTTACTAAACAAAGTGCTGGTTTATGAAAGAAACACTCGCAAATGCCTTCCATCCTGCTCTTATAGGATCACTATTTTTCATTTTTATAGTCCCACAATAATTTTTGTCCCTTTATGTGGTGCAGGCAGGGGCTTATTATTTTTCATTCTTTTAGGTCACCCCAACCTAATCAATGCCCTTTTATGTGGTAACTATTATTTTCAGTTATCACATTTCATGTTATCATGTTTTCAATTTTGTTTGTCCTTAAGTAGGTACCGCATTTGCACAAATACAATGCGGCTATGAATATGATGCGTTTTATTTCATGTGAAAACAAATGTTTAGCGCGAACACGGCACCATTTTCCGCAGCCTCAGAGTCGTTTAAGAGGCAACAGTTATAAACGTGACACTGCTGAGGTGCGGCGGTACTGCTCACGCAGTGCCACTGCGCCTCCGTTTCTTACCTTTGCTTCCTTGTGCTTTACACTGCCCTGCTGCAAATGTTCGCCCTTTTCTTCCCTTGACTGCATTTTTACTGTCCTTCCTTTTTCAGTGACCCATGCCCCCTTCTTTCCGCGTTCATAGCCTGCTTTACTTTTTTTTTTTTTGCATGCGCACCGCGCGCTTTGTCTCACGGTCGGACGTTAAGAAGTTGGCTTCTCTTCAGAGCTTCCGAGCATAGTGGTGAAGCTATCTAAAAAAAAAAAACGCCTTTTTTTTTTTTTTGGAAAGCATTTACCTCCGAGTACCGGCCTCGCGCGTGCCGCGTTGTCATCATTCCACGGGCGGCACGTCGCCACGGTTAGACCCTCTTTGCTATGGCCATTTTATTTGAAAAAAATCTTTACTGCAACTAAAAAAAAAATATACAGTCGTCTATGGTAGGTAAAATGGAACTGCAGTTTCATTTCCCTATATCCGAGTTTTTACTATTTTTTGGGGTTCTACTGTACAATTGATTATACCACAATATAGTTATTACATGGCAAACAGCTCACGACAAAATTTACAGCTCTACTACCTTTGCCATGAAAAGTGGAAGGTCACACCTACCAACTGATTAACTTAATTGAAGCAGACAAAAAAAATGCCGAAAAAGCAGGGAAGCGAAAGAGGATACAAAGTGGTTCAACACAACTGAGGTTGCTAAATTATCATTTAAGACTAGCATCTCTCCTCTCCTCCGAGCCAGACCTGAACAGGCATAGGCACGGTTATAAAACAAGCAACTCATGCACCCAGCCTACGAGGCAAATCCTGACCTAGACCGGTCCCGTGACTTTCGCCTAGAGCCTCCGTCTTGGCGACTGCTGACGGCTCGAGAAGAGGACGTAGCTGCCGTTGTCCTGCTCCCAGCTGGCAAGGTGGTTCCAATCCCCAACGCCGATGGTCCAACCGTCTTAGAGTTGCTTTTTTTGGTGGCAGCATCATCTTCATCCGATCCGTCGCCTCCAAAGCTGGTGATGAAGGTGACCTCACCCATGTTCGGCGGTGACCGCGACCGTGACCGGGAGCTTGACTGCGCCCTATACCAGGAATGATTTAAGAAGGTTCAAAGTGCCATCTCACTCACATGCACACAATGCTCGATATTCCAAAACACTTAAAATACAAAAATCTGACTGTGTGAAATCTCTTATATACAGGACTCTCACTAGTTTCAACCCGCCTAACCCAAAATGGCACGTTGGTGCCATCAGTATCCACCTTACTTGAACAAATTTTCATTCCCACTTGAGTTTGAATCATCAATTCAACTGTACTTCAAGATGACATGGTTCAAGGGCGGTTTCAGTGTGCATTATCGCTGAGAGAGCCAGTCAACATGAAACACAGACAGCAGAACTTGCAATGCTTTCTTTGTACCATGGAGTGTCAAACTTGTGGAATGACAAAGCATCTCTGAACTCTCAGTCACACTGATGGCAACCATGGGGCGAGAAGAACAAAGACAAGAACACACAAGACAGGATGGGCGCTTCTTGTCTTCTTTTTGTGCTGTGGTTTCAGTCAATCAGCTATGCACCAAGTCCTTATTCTCAATCCAAAAGGCACGTATACATTGAGCGCCATCAAAGTACGTACAGTTGAATCCCGGTACAACGAACGCCGCTTCAACGAAATTTTCGCCACAACGAAGTAATTTGCATTCCCCGTGAAACCCCCATAGGACTTAATGTATTAATGTTTCCTCAAAAACGAAGTACTTTGCGAGCACGTGTTCGCTTCTACGAATTTTTTTTGCGAATTTTAGCGGGTGAGTGGCCCCTCCGTCTTGTCTTTCTTCAGAAGTTGAGTGCTGAAGAGCGACTTTCCCGTTCCCGCCGTTAATTTTTTTGCATCGCAGACTGTTGGGAGGAGGAGGGGGGGGGGGGGGGGGGGGGGGGGTACGCACACTCAATCGCACATCCTCCTCGCGCACACCCTCGTGTGCTTTTTTTTTCTTCTCCAGATGCCCACGTGATTTTTGAAGTGACGTCACGCCCCGCTCATTGGCTCTTTGCTGGGCTTCTTCGATTGATGTAGCTCGCTGTCATGGTGCTCGCGGTTTCCTGTCAAGCACGAAAGCGCGTCACGATCACTTGCTAGCGGTGTTGGCTGGTAAGCGTTCGCGGCCTCCAAGCGAAGAGGGGCTCCTCGAAAGCGCGTGTAAAATGCGCCAGTGCACGCCATCTGCTAGCGTCTTCTGCTAGGCACCGAGCGCGTTTCAGGCAGTCTGTGTGGACCGGTGGGCGGAGCCATCGGTGGGCGGAGCTTCGTGTCCTGTCGGAGAAAAAAAAAAAAAGGAAAACGCGAGAGTGCAGGAAGAAGCCCACTCCGCTTCACCATTTCTTCCTTTGTGTGTGCACCGTTTAGCGTGGTCTCGTCGCGTCTCTGCTCTGCTGAATTCCTAGGATGTCGCCGCCAGCGAAGAAGCGGAAATTTCTTTCGCTAGAAGAAAAAGCGCGTATTATCGCCGAAGCAGAAAGCGGGAAGAAGAAGTCGATTATTGCGGCAGATTTTGGCATCGCGCCGAGTTCGTTATCAACGATACTCAAGAGCAAAGAAAACATCGGCAAGGCACTTGCGTCGGGCACTTCAGCTCAACACAAGAAGGTGACGCAGCCAACTTACGAAGAGCTCGATAAGGCTGTCTACACCTGGTTTGTCGAAACGCGAGCCAAGAACATCCCGCTTAGCGGCAGCATTGTTCAGCAGAAGGCCCTCAATTATGCCTGTTTGCTAGGCCTGGATGACTTTAAGGCCAGCACAGGTTGGCTCAATCGCTTCAAAGTGAGGCACAACGTCGTCGGGAAAGTTTTGTGCGGGGAAGCAAGTTCCGCGGACACTGGCGGCGCCTCAGAATGGGTGGTGGACAACGTGGCTGATATCATGAGTGGCTACGTGCCGTCCGATATTTATAACGCGGACGAGACGGGCCTCTTTTACGAGATGCTGCCAGCGAGGACACTGGATTTTAAAGGGCAGCGTTGCCAGGGTGGCAAGCACAGCAAGAAAAGAGTGACAGTGCTGCTGTGCATGAATATGGATGGGTCGGACAGGCGTCCCCCGTTAGTTATTGGGAAAAGTGCTAAACCGCGCTGCTTCAAGGGAAACAGAAGCCTTCCCGTCAAGTACATCGCTAACGGGCGGTCGTGGATGACCCGTGCCATATTTGCGGACTGGCTTACGGCACTTGACCGCGACATGAGCAGGCAGAACCGAAAGGTTTGTTTGCGCTTGGACAATTGTTCTGCCCACCGCATCGACGACGCCAAGTTGTCAAGCGTTGAGGTGAGATTCTTCCCGCCTAACTGCACTTCGATCATTCAGCCGCTGGATCAAGGCATTATCAGAAGCGTGAAGTGTGCTTATCGGGAGAGGCTGATTCAGCGTATTCTTTTGAATATCGAGACGGGCAGGGAGACGAAGGTGGACCTCTTCATGGCTCTGCAGATTATAGCTGCTGCGTGGAACGTGACGCGGTCCACCTTGATCAACAACTGCTTCAAGCACGCCGGGTTTGTCGACCAGGAGGCGACCAGCACAGCTGCAGCCGTGGAGGATGACGCTCCATCATCGTCGACTCCGGGGATCAGTACGGCCTGGAAATCCCTCCAGGATGCAGGAAACATCCCCGGCGATATCGAGCTGGACGATTTCCTCAACGCTGATGCGGATGTGCTTGTTTACGAGGAGCTCAGTGATGAGGACATACTAATTAAAAGTGTTCGCGAGCCAGAAGAGCCGCCGTCCGAAGCTGAAGACGACTCCGCCCAGGATTCATCCGCCTTGGCAACCTCGTCGCAGGTGTTGGATGCCTTCGATCTTATCAGGAAGTTTCTGGGCTCTCACGACGACGACGTTGCGATGGCTCTCATAACAGAGTGTGAGAGTCGCGTGACACCGCTGCTGGCAGCAAAACGCAAGCAGACAAAGCTTACGGACTTCTGGAAATAATTTTTTTTTTCGCAACGCCGCCTCTCCTCCTCCTCTTCTCTCAAAGCTCCTTTGGCAGCTTTTTTTCAACGGTCCCTCTCGGGGCCACCAATCGCGCTTCGGCAGAGCATGCAGGCACGATGCTTCCCGCTGTGTCTCACTCGAGTTCCTCTCTCTACACCAAGTCGCCTATGCGCAGACACATGGTGCAGTCGTTTCGCGCCACGCACTTTCACGTGCGCGGCGACGTAAGAACAGTCGTATGCAACGCCAGCCCGGGATCAGCCGACTCGGGCTGTAATTTCTCGACAACGAAATTCCGCGACAGCGAAATTTTTCGTACGCCCCGCCGATTTCATTGTGGCGGGATTCAACTGTAGTATAAAAGAAAAAAAAATCCAAGTAGCGCATGTTGTTTCATCTGAACAAACTGCATATGTTACAAAAGCTGCACGGTGTCACTGGGAATTCTTTCACAAGCTTCGTAAAAACAATCACTACAATCTGCTAGGAACTTTGCCTTAAGAACTTCAGTTTGCATAAACGAGCAAGATTAGTGAGGCAGCAACTAACTACCTACATTACAGAACATTGTCTTTACTGCTCGAAGTTATATCTATTCTACACATTGTTGCAGCCACATGCGGTTTACCAGCTCCCAAAAGGGGCACATTTCTTTAATTGCCCAGCAGAGAAACATATTGCATCCATGATGCAATAACTAGCTCAAGCAAGAAAAAAGCATTTTAGATAAGCAATGTTCAAGTACAGCTTAATGAAGAGATCCCAAATGATTTCTAAATGCTGTAAAATAAAAACTGCATCTGCTCTGCCGGTTCTAGGAAGTGTTCATCTTTCCCATTTCTTTTTTTTTTAAATCTTCGCCTTGAATAATTCCTGCACCTGAGGTGGATAATTTTATACTTCTTTCATTGGTGGACATAGCACGCACTACACCATTACCATTACAAAATGTAAGTGTTCCACAGTTAGAAATCAAGCAGCATGGAATGGCAGTCAAGCTTCCACAACCAGCTCCATCACAGCAAAACCATTTCCGGTATTAGTGAATAAATTTAAGATGTACTTTACATAGTGCACAATTACCAAAACAGAAGTCAGACAGTAGCTGCCTGTCAACTGCTAAATTAAATCAGCTGTACAGATCTATTCTTGTTACATGTGTTTTGAGCCACCTGAGCATCTCCAATTCCACGTCTTCACTCATTATATTTGCACTTCTCATCCACTGCTAACAACACACACTGCAACAATTTTTGATGCACTATCAGGATATTTTAACACATTTTATCTCGCCCATCCCACAGGGAGGAAGGACATGCACACCCAAGATTCTAGTGTTGGGATTATACCATCGCCCTCTTACAATTCTGTTTCAATCCATTCCTTCTGCCCCTTTTGCCACAGACTGAAAAACACCTAGAGGTAGCATCACATAGTCAGGCAATGGACAACAAACAGAGCAGCACTGAAACAAGACTATGCTCCAGCAGGCCATGCAATCATACAATCTGCAAAGAACACCTGCAACGTTGAGTACTTGCTAGCAGAAAACACCTACATTGAAGCTGCTGTGTGAGGGATGCTACTCTGGACAAGGGACAAGCACAGGACACAAATAAGGCCCACTTACAGGATATAAGAATAGCTCAAATGACCCAGTCAGGTCAAGTATGTTGTTCCAACGTGGCCTACCTGAATGGCTTGTACGTCGGACTGGCCCTGGCCGCATAGCTGAAAGAGAGCCAATGCATATGAAAAACATCCACCATACACCTCGATGAAATGCGCTGAACACCAGTAAACATCAAGCCTCCCAAGACTCAAGTAGGGTGCAACTGCCTCCTTGGAGGTCTGCAGGTCTCTGTGACAATTAATGATACCCACAAGTTCACAGAAGCATTAGTTAAACGTGCATAATCAGAAACTGCCTGCGCTGAATGCAACTAGTACCTGCATATTGTTACCTGCAGTTTCATTGCTTTGCAAAACTCTCCTCTGCAATGCTTTTAGGTTCAAAGTCTGTAATGAACAGTGTTCAAAGATATTACAGCCATAATAATAATAATAATAATGACGACCATTATTCCTACTAGAACAAACTTAGAAAACTGTGGCATTTCACATCTACAAATCAGCACTAAGCTGACTTCCTGATCCTCTCAAAGTTGGACACCATTAGGCCACTGTTCTGCACTAGGCAACTTATAGAACTGCCAGCATATATTTTTTTTAAAGCTCCAAACATTATTTTCCAATGCTATAAGAATTACACACTGACAGCCCCCTCTCCCACACTAACATCAAAAAAGTTTGCTTCATTTCAGTGGATGCCTCTGCTATTATTAGTTCTCTCGAACTGCTGGGGTGCTTGCACTGGCTTTCATCTGGGGCTCGAACGCTTAACGCGTGAAGTTTTTCTACGAAGCTGAGTATCGTTCAGCTAAATTATCTCCTCAATATCTCACAGAGTGACGATCGACCAACCTGGGCGGACTGGTGACTTTACGGTTCTTCAACTTCTTCTCTCGCAGAGCCCGTCTCTCCCTCCTGGACTTTCGACCCTGCGGCACCCACGAAAGAACAAGACGTTATGCAGTCGCCAAAAGCAACAAGAATACGTACGTCTTGGCAAAGTGCCAGCCACACTGACAGCACGCATGCACAAGGGACTCGGACAAGCACACTTCTCACGATGACCACCTCAGGCTTGGGCAAAATTATGTCCAGGAAGAAAGACAACGAAAATTTCACAGAATCTTGCAATTGGCAAACCAGACACATACGCTAAGAAACATAAATGAGACTGCAGAAACTGCTTAAATGAGACGCTTTTCTGCATAGAATGCAGTAAAAAGCTAAGACTGCTGAAATGAAATGCTTTTCTGCATAGAAAGCAGTAAAAAGCTAAGACACCGAGACAAGAACAAACTGCGGGGACGCAGAATGAGCACCAAACTGCTCACAAAAAGCTCTTGCATGTAAAATTAAAACCAGCTGTAAAACACTGCACCAATGAACAGAAAGCTAGCACGCTGTTTGAATGCAAAACTGGCCACATAAGAACCACTAAAACAAGGAATTCCTCCTTAAGCTAGACAAGATTGAGCCAATTTACTCAGAGACACGGTGAGATAAGACGACAAAAGGCAAGCACTCAGAAGCTTAATTTCTGCCTCAGAGATAAGGAAGCAAGTCTTGTTTAACAACATTAAAGAAAGAATAACTTTGTTTTCATGTCCCAAAGCTATACTTTGGCTGTGAAGGGTGCCATAAAAAAGGGGATCAGGACTAATTTCAACCAGATCAGTGTCTTGAAGTACAGACAGCAATCTCTCTTTACAAATGCCTATGTATCGACTCCAACCAAACCACACCCACTGAAGCCAGGCATTAAACCAGCAACCTCTAGCTCACCGCTTCTCAGTCTATTTAATTTAGACTCAAAGTGCACCAGGAACCCGAAGGTTTAGCGGAACCTAACATGACAGCCCCACCACCAAGGACACCACGGTCAGTCGATGACCAAGCGAGCCTCAGCAAGGATCTTCACGGCCAAGAATGACCCAAGCAGCAGCTCACCGAGTACATCGCTTTCTCCTCTTCGAGCTCCCTCGCCTGTTTCAGACGCTCCTGCTCCTCTTTGTCCAGGTGTAGGTACCTTGAAATGCAGAATAAAAAATATGAGCACACAAGGCTTATGCTAGGCCAGCCACTTACAATCGGCTTAGTTGCACAGTCTTCTCTTAAACAGAGTTAAATGTTGGGCTAGTTCGTATTGTCACAACACATTCATCACATTTGACGCAAAGAACAGGACAACATTAAGGATATACCATAATTACTGAATTCTAACATGCCCCTGATTGTAGCACATACCCATTTATCATGGTCATAAAAAAAAGTACGCCTTCAACTGTAACGGGCACCAGATTTTCATGCTTCGATGAACAAATGAATCTTCTTCACTTGAAATGAGCCAACTTTATTGCAACTGCTCTGACGTCACGATGAAGTAAATGGCACCACCGCCTTAATCGCCTTTCTGGCAGATGGCTTTTCACCTCGAAAGCGAAAATCCATATCTTTTCCCAAGATCACAACCGAGCACCTGCTGGCTTTGAAATCCACCTGCTTTGGGCCTATGCAGTCTGCGCTAGGCCTTTCTGCCTCACCAACTGCATAGCCCTAATTTCCACAGTCCCAAGCCGGTGATCATCGCTGTTGTTGCACGAAGTCTGCAAGCTCTTCTCCTGTTTCTGGAAACCTGCCCTTCTTCGCCCCACTGAAACCCTTCCAAGTCAACTTGCTGGCAAAAATCCTGTCTCTGTCTCTGCCAATCATGCACACAAGTTTCGAGAGCACTATACGCCAGCGAGGCCACTCGACTGCCACTCCGCACACAAAATCACCTCTTTTTTTCAACCTGGCACCACAGTGAACTCAGCGCGTCTCCGCAGCCAACATTTCCATTCTGTTTCCAGCGTGCTGACAGGACACTACAGATGCTCAAGAGGCCTATCGGTATCCGTGACTGTGATAGGCTAAGTAGGCAATATCGATGGGCAAAAAATACCAAGCCAAAATTTTGTATGTCGATGACAACAGGGTGCTGCTGGCATAGTTTCATTTTCGTACTCTATTCTAACGTACACATCATTTTCACGTGATTCTTTCAGACAAAAGGTGCGGATTAGAATAGAGTAAATATGGCATCCATGGATAATGTCCCTGTTCGCCTTCCTTTCTGTTGTCCTGTCCTTTCCGCTAAATCAGATGACTGTGACGTTCTCTTCAACACTGGCGACCGGAGAAGCTGCATACACAGACTAAAAAGGCGTGGGGGTCACTGAGCAGTGAGTGTTCTCAACATTCAAAAGGCCAGCCAGAACTGGGAAAGTAAGGGCCAAAGCCATGAGAGTATGCCGCAGGGCTGAATCGCAACTCTCGCTACAGTTATGACGTCGTGCAGCAATGGAAAAGCATATAAGGTCATCAGGCAGACATAGCAATAAAGCCAAATATTTTCTTGCTAAATAGCCAGAACTCAACGTAAAGAAACAACATGTTGCACCTCTGAACGTTCTCACATAAGCGAAGTGTTGTGTGATGCAGGCTCCAACAGTCAGCTGGTGATAAACATAACTACTCAATGTAAATACCAGAATAAGCAGCTGTAATCACGAATTAATGTGAACACACTAAACTGCGTAGCCAGTTCAACTATGCCACTGTAACCACCAAAAAAGTCAGTAGGCAAGCTTCATACTTTTTGTGTGGACACTGTACAGGTAGCAACTGTCTGTGGCTGAAAGAGTATACTTCGTTTTTCCAAGCACCAAATCCTCCCTCACGTTCCCTACCACAAATTTCCACTAAATAGAAGCCACTAAATTTTGTGCCCAACTCTAGGAAGGAGGCAAGACGAAATGAGCAAGGCAGGGCTCTAGCGGGCAGGGAGTCCCAGTGAAGGGCGTCCCCTTGCACAGCGTCCCACAGTAGGGTAGCCCCTGTACCTGAGGGCCGCTATCCTAGAGGTCTCTAACCACTGTGACTGTTGCTCCCAACAACACCACCACGTTCTCTCAGCTTGGGCTGCAGTTGAGGCACCAACCAGTACATGGCAACAAATGCCATACACACTCACACAACACGAGGCCTATCCAAGGCCACATGAGACACAGAATTTGTGCAGTTACCCTCTGCCTTCCTTCCTTCCCTCTCCCCCATGCCTGCATCTGTCAGCCCAGCAACCAAATGCCTGGCTAACGTTGCCAAGCTTTAGAGAGCGATGGCGCCACCACTTACGAGATGAAATCCGTGGCTTCCATGCCATAGGCGTGCGAGTGGTCGTTCATTTCTCGCGCCTGGTCGATGTTGAGTTGGTTTACGTCAACAGTAACATCTGGTGCACGAGAAAAGCAGAGAGGAGACAGAAACTAGCTTGAGCATAAGTGAAAAACACTTTACAGACATAAAGACAGCCACTGCCATCCTGAAAGCTGTACTTGTGCACTCACGAAAAAGAATACATGCTACAACGCTTGGCCAGGTCAAAGGTTCCAGGTCAAAATGTTCACCTACAGAAACAATTGGCCATGGCAGTCATGTTCTGATGGAGGCAAAACAATAAAGGCGCCTGTGTGCTGTGCAATGTCTATGCACATTAAATGTCACCAGGTGGTAAAATTACTCCCGAGCTCTCCACAACAGCACCCTCTTTACCTCTCTCTGCTTTAACTCCCTCCTTCCTTTCCTGATGCCACGGTTCAGGTGTCCACCAAGTAGTGAGACAGTTACTATGCCTTTTCTTTCTTTCCTCAAAAAACAATTCCCATTTTCTACAGCAACAAACACATTTAGTACTTGGGCTGAATGAGGAAGGAAGGAAAGGAACAAAAAAAAAATGTCACACGATGTCACTGACCAATCAGCATGGCCTGGTGTGGTGCTACTCTAATGTCACAGAACCGGGAAATGTGACCTTAACAGCTGTGGCTGTAAAATGGTGGCAAAGCCATCATTGGCAAGGAGAATAGTGCTGCAGAAGCCCACAAGCCCGAACAGCTACTGCAGAGTACGCAGAGAGCATTGGTACTTTAGGTGGTACTTATTAACCCAGTGCCGAGCTATGCTGCGAGCACGCTATGCAGGAACCTCAACCTCAAAGGTACTTCAAAAAGCGCTGTTTTGTGGGAAAAATGCAAACTACACATAAAACTGCTTTCAGGGTCGCAGCAGTGTCCAAAAAACCCACTAGACGGGGCAACAAGATCTTGGTGGCCCCAGTAGCTCTGAAATTGTAATTCGAATCCGTCAATCACCAGTAACTTATGCATAGCGGCATGGTAACGAAAAGGGTGGGTTAAGCGTCAAGTAATGCTGAAATAAACAGCAGTGTCCGTGTCTGCGAAGTGATGTAAAAAGAGGACCCTAGGCCGCTGAAGAAACCGATTAAAGCTATCACGTCATACCCTTAAGGTGGAACTCAAGTGTCCCCTCTGAAAAAACACATGAGCCATGCATCCCCTTTAGCACTCAAAATGTCCAATCGTCACTAGCGCATGCAAGGAACACCCTCCAAACTCACCCAGGTCAATGTCACTTAAATCTTCCTTATCTTCTTCCTCTTCCTGTTCTTCATTCTGATTGGACGACGTGGATGGAGTGGGCGTGCTGTCCTCGTACACATAGGCAATTGCAACTTTCTTCTCAGCAAGCCTGCGAGGAAAGAGCATTTAGTGAGCAATGCCGCTTCTGCACAGCCACATAACAACCAAAAGATTAAAAATCCTTTAAAATCAACCTCAACAAGACGCTATCTCAGAGATAAGACAACCTTTATTAAAAATTCAGCAAAAAGTCATCACAATTTGCTACAAAGCGGTAACTTTCTACTTTCCACTCAAAGCACTTTGACTGAAAGTGATGTTAAGACAATTGCTGTATTTAGGTATGGGTTGGACTTTTGGGTTTGAACAGAAAAAATAAAACGGCAAGCAGAGTAGAGTTTTCGAAATGTGGTCTTAACCAAAAAAGGTAAGTATTATTGGCATGGAAGACAAACATAACTAGCCAGCTTTTGAGTACGATTTACGCTCAGCCAAAGTTTAAAATTAAATAAGTAGAGAAGCCGGGGGTGTGATGCCACGATGATATTGTTGGATAAGCAGTGCAGCTGTGTGATTTGAGATATTGCTCCTCTAGTTTACACGTCTCTGCAGACTGGGAAGGTCACCTCCTGACCGCTTGCTAACTAAGCCCCGTTTTTCACCATCTCATCATTCGGAGCAGTTAGTCGGTTAAGCAGGTTAATCACATATAGGTCACTGGCACAAAACCATGAGTGCGCATCACAAACAAGCATCATACTCTTTCTACCACCATGACTGAGCAACAGTTTCATCGCTGCTATTAATACACAGACCACATCATGCCCAACCCTCACTCAAACTAGCGCAACAACAAAACAATAACAAGCTAACCTAGTTGTTGGAAGAAATTACTTCTAACGCAAATGAAATTTTAAACTTCCAAAACCCCAAAAGGAAGTTTAGAATTCCTTTTGTGTTTATGTCTGTCAGGTAACTCATTTACCTTAAGTTACTCTTTTAATCAGACTACTAATTTATTACCCAAGAACAGCTCGTTAATTGCTGGAACTGTCGGTGCTGACAAAAATGCAGATATTAATGGACTTTTGATCACACAGGTTTGGTACATTAAATCATTGCAAAGAGTTAGTAAACCGACCATTGAAAATAATAATAGTAAAAAAAACTAAACACGTTAAAAAATAAAAACTGAAAAAAGTCCGCCCAATTTTTAAAGATAAGAAACGGAAAGTCAAACGCCTAGTTTTAGGTTTCTGCGCAGTTATTTTTCGGCTCTGTGAAAAAATAACCTACACAGCCGTAAAGTGACGACAGCTTTGATGCTTGTTTTGTGACCATTTTATGTATTTTTTTATTACATACCACAAGCCAGAAGTAGGAATTCTTTCATTCACCGAGACATCCTTCAAGTTATAAATCTCCCCATACTGAAAGAATGTCATAGAGGAGGTCGCAGCGTCCCGCTACTACTACTGTCCACCCATCTGTTCGGGAACGACACTTGCTTGGTCTCGCCGAGCAGCTTTGGAACAAAATGCGAGAACGGAAACACACTTTTTCTTTTCCTCCTCGGTCGTGCCAATGGGCTTCCCGACAGGGCCGTACCGCTCCTCCAAGAAGATCTGATGCAAGAACTTGTCCTCAGACACTGCACAAGGGCAGAAGAACGGGCATGACACAAGAGACACTATACAGTAGAGTCTCGGTGATACGAATCTCACGGGGTCGCGAAAAAATTCGTATCATCCGAAATTTTGTACATCCAAACGAACAAAATTCTTATGCAGAAGCATAGAAAATGCATGCACGCAGATCTGTTCACGGCTGACGGGATTTATTCATGGCCGTGCGGCCACGCTACTCGCACTGCGCACCGCGCGATTAGCAATTGCGATTTCAGCGATGTGAGGTCCATGCACCGCCGCTCACTGTTCACGGTGCGTACCGCGCGATTAGCAATCGCGATTTCGGCGATATGAGGGCCGCGCACCGCCACTGCTCGCGGTGCGTACCACGCGATTAGCAATCGCAATTTGAAGGCAGCACACTGCTGCTCATTGCTCGCGGTGTGTACCTCGTGATTAGAGATTGCGATTTCAGCGATGTGAGGACCACGCACCGCCGCTGCTCGCGGTTCGTACAAAGCGATTAGAGATTCTGGCGATGTAAGGGGCGCGCACCGCCGCTGCTCGCGGTGCGTGCCACACAATGTAAGCAATTTAAGGGCAGCGTACCGCCGCTCACTGCTCGCGGTGCTTACCTCACGATTAGCGATTTCGGCGATGTGAGGGCCGCGCACCGCCACTGCTTGCGGTGTGTACCACGCGATTTGAGGGCAGCGCACTGCCGCTCACTGCTTGCGGTGCGTACCGCTCGATTAGCGATCCCGATTTCGGCGATATGAGGGCGTGCACCACCGCTCACTGCTCGCGGTGTGTACTTTGCGATTAGCGATTTCGGAGATGTGAGGGCCACGCACTGCCGCTGCTCGCGGTGCATACCACATGATTAGCGATTGCGATTTGGCGATGAGAGGACCGCGCTTATAGCTCGTGGGTGCGATCGCGGCTCGCATCATCCTATGTAGCACGGGAGAGAGTTCGGAATATTCTGAATTCCGCACGTTGTGCATAATGCACTCCCGCGGGGGAATTTTACAAATTCGTATCATCGCGAAATTCGTATCAACCGTGTTCGCATCACCGAGATTCTACTGTACTTGTGTCACATGGTTTCAAAGTGAAAAGAAACGAATAAATAAGTAACCTGCCATGCAGAATGCCAACTCATGGAGCTCACAATTCTGAGGTGGGCAGAATTTCTCATTATTCTGCTTTGCAACAAGCACTAGATCTACTTAAACATTAGGTGTTTCGGCTCTTGCCTGATGACCAAATGCTGCAGATGAAGCAAATTTTTCACCCCCCGTTCCAAAATGACACCAACATTCCCACCATTTCGGGATGCCAGAGGCATAGCTTCGAACCGTAAATACAGTACTGATCTGCAGATAATGCTCCCTCGTTTGGTTTGTTCGCGTGGTGACTGTCGAGCGTATAGGAAGGAGTGCATGTAATTCTTAGAATAAAAGTTGGAAGTTCTGCGCTGTCTGTATGTGTCCTCCTCATACTGCCCTTGCTGTTTCGTGCAGTTTAACTATGAAAGAAAAGCAGTTGAGCTGAAAAGAAAAATGGTCGAGCTGGGAGTCGATCCACCTCCTTGGGTCGTGAGCCAGGTGTGCTGCCCCTCGACCACTGAGGAACCTTCGTCGTTCAGTGCGATAGTTTGGGGACTTTCATACTGCACAGTTAGCACCATTATCACGCTGCACTCTTCCCCAGCATCCCCAGAATTTCTTCAATCCTGATGGTGTGGGTAAAAGGAATGTGCTCCTGTGAAAACTTATCCAATGACTGTACTTTACGCGTTGTAGTGGCGCCGGCATGCGGAGGCTGCCAGAACTAAGAGCTTCAGCGGAGTACGCCATGCATATTTCATCCCGTCTCCTCAAGAAGTCTAGCAAGCAACATTCATTTTATGCAAGTTTACTTGCAATGCAAGTACTACAGCTTCTATTTTCAGTTCTCTTTCTTTAAAAACTTACCGTCTGGACTACCTTATCAATAAAAAAAAGAACAAGCAATGATGATGCTCACCTCCAAGAAAATCATTCTGGACAAGTGTGCGATAGCGCTCATAGTTTATCTGCCTCTCTTCTTCCTTCTGCTCCTCAGACAACCTGTTGCAAAAACCCGAAACAGCAGCATGATTATTGCAAAGATAACTACTGCAACATAACAACATGAATTCATATCAATATATAAACAGCGCGCCTCTTCTGCATTTCATCAGCCACAGGGCATGGCGAACACAATGAGGTGACACATGGACACATTGCCCAGTCCGCCAATACCAGGGCATGGTCATATTAAACTCTGGGACTTGGATATAAGCTTGAAATGTCATAAAATGATGGTGATGATGATCCATTTCTACGATGCAAGGGCAACAAACTTTCCACAAGAGCCTGGTCAGATTTGTTGCTCCCTGCAATGAATAGTTTAGCTGCACAGAATTATGGGCGGTTACCTATTTTTTTTTTTTATCACTGACTGCAAAGTTTAGAGAGCCGAATCAAAGACCATGCATTAAAACAAAGAAAAGGTGGCTTTACTATATAATCTGCGGGACTGAGAAGGCTAGGCAAAGCACTCAGCAGACCAGGACTTCCTGACCTTGGCAACAATGTCGATTCCAAGGGTATGCCACATAAGATCTGTTTGCGCCAACATTAAAAGATAACATTAGGAGCCAGACATGGGCAACAAAGAAACATGCAATATCCATTTGCCTCTTTCCCTTCCCAAACACATCATCATGTATTGGCCGATACCAGGTAGCAACCTTATAAAAGCAGTTCGACGAACACAAAAAGGAAGATTGTAAAGCTTTAGCTACCAACGTGGCATACGAATATCACATCACTCCCCCCCACTTTTGCATTTTCTATTTTCTGTCAGCTAATAAAGCTTTCCCTGATCAGACAGAAAGACCCAAGTGATGAAAAAGCAAGCTAACACTCAACAGCTGATGGATCAGAGCTTGTGGGCACAAAGGAGACAAGACTGAGCTCATCCCACTCAGAGCCTGCATTCAGCATACCTTTGTCAATGTTGTTTCACCACGAGCATTTTAGAGTCCAAAAAGACACTGAAACTTCCCTTCCAAACCGATGGACGGAGAGGAAGTTCCGATGCCTTATTTCACAAGTCAAACAACAGAGAGCTCCACAAATGAGAAGACGGGATAGTGGCTTACACGGGAACATCGTCAGAAGGCTTGTGGTCGGGTATCGCATCCAGATGTGCCCGAACATCGAAACGGTCAATCATGACGTCCCTGTTGCCTTGCCAGGGCATCCTGAAGTAAAACAAAAGGTTTTTGCAATTCACTGCAGAGTTTGCTACACAAAAAGAAAGTCAGTCGATTTTCCGTGCCCAAAGAAGAAGCATGTAATTTAGCACGTAATTTAAATCTCGCTCGTGCCATTTCCCATTTCCTCACACCTTATGCAAAATTAAGTACATCGTAAAAGAATTTAACACATTTCAATGGAACTGCAAACTATTTATGCTTTCTTTAAGAAAAGGCTCAACTCAAGCCTATTTACAGAAGAATCAATTTGTTCACAGCACTGATAATTTAGTACAATTAATATTCATTAAAAATAAGATTCAAGAAGTGAAAAACATGCTAAAAACATCCACACCTATCTTACATGCACAGACAGCAGCATGCACCAGAACATGGGCAACTAGGCAGTATTAAACCCTCCAAGCACAACATAATACATACGGTGTTAGGTGACAATGTTTTGTATGTGAACGCCACAAAAATACACTTCTCTGTCGAAATATCTAGGCCTTGCAGATGAGGGTAAGATATCAATATTGATGCTGCCTTCTGAAGTCTCGCACAAACTTGGAGACACGTCACTCTTGATGTCCAATTAAGATATCGTACACGTAAACAAACACCGATATAGTTGTGTGACCTATTGTGACTGTGCTCCCCGCACCTTCCCTCTACATAGCAACTTCTACTTTCACCCCACACGCGCTTCATTCTTCCATGGTGCTCTGCAAGTGCTGTACTTAAAAAACAGAACACTGTTTGGTCTGGTCAGAGGAATCTTTTTGACAAAATGCGGCACCCTTCAGTAACGGAAACATACATGGTTGCTGGGCTGTCGGCTTGCTGTGCAATGGCTAAGTCGATGTGAATCTTGCAGCGCCTCCCATGAAGCTGAAGAAATTGAGCTGGGTCTTGCTTCTGCACAGGTAACAACAGAAAATACATGCAGAGGCAAGCGCAACAAAAACATGCCTGCAAGAAAGCCAAATGCAACGAGTACACCACCGAATGCTGTCCTCAGACTTAGTATCAAAAAAAGAAAAAAAAAGACTGGAGGGGACACTTGAGCTCTGCCTAAGGGGTATGATGCAAAAGTGTTAATGGCCTATGCATTCACAGATCCCTGGGAGTCCTCATACCACTCCAGGTGAGTGGTTAAGCGATACGCCACAGCCTTGTAATGGCAGGTGCTGCCACCGGTTGGCCTTGTGACACCCAGGTTTCCATTCCCGGGAAACCATCAATTGAACTGCCAGCTGCCATGGTGGGCAGGTTGCGAAGTAGTCCCATGGGCACGCTACCTGGGTGGCCAACCTGCCACCCTCTCTGGGGATCTTTTATGGATTTTTCACTCCAGACAACAACGCCGACGCTGGCTTTTCTGCGACATAGGATCCTTAACACTGTCTTGTTTAAAAAATTCACAGGGACACCTTATTTCAGTGTGTTGGCAATGCGGTATCATTAGATGCTGCTGACGACGTTATCGGAAGTGACGTCCTGTCTGGTGACATCCCTTCCCTCCAGGCACTGGGTGAATTTTATGATCGCAGACACATTTTTTTCCCGTGATGAAGCTTTTAATGCTATTGCAATACATATTGGTGGCTCCCTACAATGGCTCAGTCATACAAGTCATCACTTCCCCTCGATGCATATCCACGTATAACTTTCAGTCAATCCATAGTATACTATACTCGCAAGGGACGGAGACAGAGAACAGGAACACAGCGTCGTCCTGTGTTCCTGTTCTGTGCCTCCATCCTTTGCTCTGGTTTTCCTTCTACAATCATGTATCGACTCGCCCAGCTAATCACGCTATACAAAAACACTCTTGTGCCGAAAAAATCACATTTTAAATTTCGTTTCTCTCCCTCAATTTGAAATGACAGACATATGTGCAACTTGCCCAACACAACGTATTGATAAAATATGTGCAATGTCGCAAAATTTTAAAAGAAGCTCTCCACACTATTCAACCCCTCGCCTGAGGTAAAGAAGCCACAGAAAAAGCTGTACCACATGCCCTTCCCCCCTCCTTCCTGCCGAGAACGCCCACCAGACCAGACATGACCCCATGGCTCAAGCTCACCTTTATCCCTGTCGCATCACACAGAATGCAGACACCGGCCACATTTATTAACATTGAATGCTGGGCGAGCTGACAAAAATGCAGAGGAAACACAGTAAAAGGAAAAAGGACAGAAAACAAAGAACACATAAGGCGAGTTTTCGTTTATCTCCCATCTCGTCCCTCACAAGTGGTTGATAGGGAGTCACCAGCAACTTGTCACAAAACACTGCTAAACTCTGCAAAGTGTTCACCCACAGTTAAAGAATACTCTCCTGTGCAATAGACGCCAGAAGATACAACTAGACTATCATTCGGACACAGACTACTGTCAAAAGCCACCGTAGAAACCATCTGAAGCCACCCCACTACACATTCTAGACTGGCAGGGGGCATAAATTCTAATGCAGAGCACTTCTGTCATATCATCAATGATGATCATACGTGACGAGAGATGACGGAATGATAACGCGATAGTATTCTGAAGAAAGCAACTGAAAAAGAGAAGCACAAGAGGTTAAAAATGCGTTTGGATTGTTAATCTACAAGGCTAGTTGTGAAATCACTGCACACATAAAATGTATGGCTGGCCATGAAATGATAGCTGGGTCTGCAATTTGACAGAATGAAGACACGGTACATGTCACTGGGATTGTTAGTTCATACTTGAGGAAAAACACAAGCTCAAACCAGACACTGAACATAATGAAAAGATTGTATGTTCATGTCCTTGGTTCGCAAACCTGTTGTTTTTTTCCCCCAAGAATTAAGTGCACTGGTTCAGATAGAAGAGCTTATTCAAAGAACACAGATAAATTTTATCTCCAAGATGGCTGATCCAACATAATAGCGACACCAATAAACAATACAACATGGCAGTCACAAACCGTGTTCAATCGAATTTAATGTTGATTTTTTTTCTGCAAAAAAAAATTTTGTAATGTATAATTTTGTAATATAATATAAAACTGAGTCAGCATTATTAAATAATCAATTTTCTCTTGTACCACACTGGTAAAAATGCCTGATGTTACAATTGTGTTTGCATTCCACTGGAGTAAACACAGTACACTGCACTGTATTGCTTTAAAAAAAAATTGTTTGCAGACGGTGAAATCGAGAGGACTCACGATGCGCTCATAGAATTCTTTGCGGCGCTCAGCCCTCTTCTTGAGGTCGACGAGCATGCCACGGATCTTGCGCTCCTGCTTCCGTGCCTCGTGCCACATGTTGTCGCGCGAGGAGCGTGACTGGAAGAACATTTCCGCCGGAGATCGCTTCACACCAGCCCTGCTGTCGGGCCGTGCACACGCATCGAAGACAAAAAGGGGGTGAGAGGGCAAAAAACCGCCTGCGAGGTGCCAGAGAGACCAAGAGGATTAAGAACTGGATAAATGGGAATGCATACAGGTTTATGCAACACAAGAGGATGGCAACAAGAGGAAGTGGACAATACAACACGTGCCAATCTTGCATTTATCGAGTTCCTGCTGCTCTTGTTGTCATGCGCCCTATTTTGCAAGAACTTTTATCTCCATGAGGCAGACATGTCAATGCATCTGTAAAAAGAGCAGTGCCTTTCCAGGTCATAAAGCAGGCTGATCACTGTGTTATCCAAGCATCTGGTATGAACAAGACAACTTGGAATAGTTTAACATACATAATCCCTCTTTTGAGTGCATGCACAGCCTGCGAAAGCTATAAATTACTATTGTTGTTTTTTATAATTTTAATTTTTTTTATTGAAGTGCGAAAAGGTGAGTAAAAGAATCAAGTCAAAGAAAAGCTGAAGATGACACAATCTCGGGGGGTTTTTTTCCGCGGTTAAAATGGCAAACATAGGCTGATGATTAAGCAGGCTCCCCTGTCCCCAGAAACTGGATGCTAGCTTGCAAGCCACTCATTCGTTATGGGGTCAGAAGCACCGGACTTCAATGGCATGTGCCAATACCACAACGCAGCTGCGAAGCGCATGCTGCTCCTCTGGACGACGATAAAAAGTTTAGCTCTCTTAGCTATCTTCACGGCGCACATGTTCCGACAGCTTTTGCAGCAGCATTAACATTCTGTTCTAGTTCACGCCATCTTGGTTATCACGTATGTTTATTTCCTGCGCACATACCGTTCTCCTCAAGTTCTACCGCATACCTCTCGCGTTGAAAGTGGCAATAAATTACGGGTTCGTGGGAGATGTCATCGAAAGCGGGACCTCCGTCGAACCAGATATCGGTTTCACAAAGCGATTTGCGGACACCAAAAGGACTAGTAAATGCGCCGATCTCAGCGTGGCCTTGGAATACTGCTGAATATTTGATTTCGGTAGGATGCTGCGCGTTCCATCAGTATAATGTCATAGCTTGACGCGCGACATCGAAATAGTGCTCTTCGTTTGTGCAAGGCAGCAGTGTCCGATCCGACAAACTCGGTCAGCGTTTCTGCGCTTCCCGAAAAGTCTCAACGGAGCACTCACAGTCACAAGGCGCACTAAAGACGCGCAGGCAGCACAGAGAAAAGGCGCTGCGCCTTCAACCAGAACCGCTCACGGCGGGCAAATATTACTAGGCCTCGCGTTGAGCTCGAGGTCCCGAGTCGGCGTCTCTGTCCACTGCAGCGGCAAAACGAACTTTCAAACCAATGCTGTCGCGAAACTGCTTACAGGCCTCACCTGGATTATTTCAAAAATCCTAAGCAGCTTCAGGAAGAACGTGAGCAGTAAAATTCATCCTCGTTTCTGCACACTCGATCAATTAAAAGCCAAGCAGCCCATGAAATTCATGCATGAAATAGAAACAAACTAGCCGCCTGGACAGAGCCGCATAGACACAGCAGGCAGGTCCCGAGTGGATAAAAAGCAAAAGCTTTATATTACAAAAACATATCCTGTTGGTCGGTTTTAACATATTTTAATAGGCTTGGCGGTTTCAGCTTTTAAGGCTGTTTCTAAATGTGTTCGTACATTGAAAAGTCACTAAAGAAAAGAACTAAAGACATGGCCTCCGAGATTACCCGCCCGAGATCCTTGGATAATCTTAGAGGCTATGCTAAAGTTGACTGAACCACTGATCTTCGCTGGGTGGCGCAACGGGCGCCTGAACGTATAGTTAGCATGTAGTAAGCAAGCATACTAAGTGGAAAATCAGCAGTTTAAGTTTCTGTTTTCACTTTGATGTTTAGTCTTTTCGCCGTTCTCGTCTTTCTCCACGACAATGTCTACCTGATGCGCCGTCAACCAACGTTTTTAGATCTCTAAAAACTTTGCCGTCAACTGCCTGAAGAGGCCAGCGAAGTCTTCGGAAAAGGCCAAATTCAAAAAGGGTAATTTGAATTGCAATGGGACGACACGAACAAATGTCAGGACGTCGCTACGCACAGCACGTACGGAGCCTTGTCTACTCAACTCTGTGTCGTCCCGTTGCGTTGGCAATCGCAAACGGTGCGCATTATTAATGCGAAAGCATTATATGGCTCATGAGGCGGAAAATCCGGCTTTGTCGTCATCCACACCAGACGGCGCCCGAAAGCCCATGTGACCTCATGACGTCATCGGCAATGTCTACAGTGGAAAACTGGTTTTGAAGCGAAAGCTTCACTACGCTAGGTAAAGCCGATTTCGCTGTGTGTTGCCGTGGTTGACCTTCTAGTGAGCCAGAGGTCAAGTGTGGCTACGTCTTACCATATGTGGTCCACCATGGTGTCGCACCACTTGACCTTTGACCTTTCGATTCGCCGGTAGAGGGCGGTAGAATAGTCAAGTGACAATCGCGTGATGTCGCGCGATTGAAATTCTGCCTTTTCATCAATATAGCAGGGCCGGACAATCCCACGGGAACCAAACCTCATGCGATACCCAGCTGTACCTGATACAGACCATCACTTCAAGACCTTGCAAAGTAAAAAGAGGCTGCTCAACAGGTTAAAATTTAGTGGCCCAGAGAGGGTGCCGAATATTATTTTCGCATGTCCAAGCACTTATAGCACCATGCAAACAGCAATACGCACGTTATTCAACTGTAAAACCCTGGGCATACATATCAGGCAATGTCCACGAACTATGTATGCCTGAAACCCTCCAGGCTGCGTATTTTGGCAGTGTAACAAGTCTTCTCGGCTTCGAGGAGGTGTTGCAGAAGCGCCCACACTCTGTGGCCCACGGCGAGAGTTCTCCAGCTACTTTGATTGGCCGTAAGCCCACATGCAAGGAAACCAGAGTAAACTTGGCGGAGGAAGCTGCAAATGACAAATGGTTCCTCCGGATCCCTTTGTCCGCGTGCAACGATGCACTTCCGTGTCAGCTCCCCGGCCAAGTCGACGATTCCAAACATGTAGTCCATGGGTGTGATCTGCAGGGAAAACGCAGAGACCGATGACGAGGTCGAGGTGGGTGTATCCGCATCAGCCCTCTCCGCTTCTGTTTCCTGCTTTGGAGAAGGAGAAAAACGAACTTTCATTAGAGGACTTGTGCTTTGCCAGAAGAAACTAGGCTGCATGCGGTTTGCGTCTTATTCGCGTAAGTGGAGCCTTTAAGGCTCCACTATGCGGGTTAATGCCATGTCTAATTAGTCGAAATCAAGAGGAAGAAGCTGGCTTGGGCAAGGCATGCATGTTAAGCGAAGGCAAGATAATTCCGATAATCCTTAACGTTGTGCCTTCTAGTGGTGCGGGTAGGGCACTTTTCATTATTTTTCTGCCCAAACTCTCTCTCTCTCTCTCAGAAAGCAGGGGGGGATAAAGAGTTGGGAGTCAAAACTTTTAATTCCCACATATACTTTTCTGAAATAAACATCAAATGATGATGCAACAGTTATTCCCAGGTAGTTTGCCAGGTGAATATATACACAGAGGGGATTGGCTTACCTCATCATGCGCCTCAAAGACCAGTGCCTCATGCATTTCGTTGAGAGTGATCAAGCGGCCATATTTGATGTAGTGAAAGAAAGTAACCGCTCTCACATACTCTTGAAGACCTGTACACCACAAAAGTTGAATATGGAAAGTGGTCAAGCGTACAAGTTCTCTATTGCTTGCATTTAGTGACGTTGTTGTCCTTCCTCCCTTCGGGACAGCTATCTCTCAGTTGAAAAAGACAACAGAAAGACTTCTGTCGTCACACAAATTTTCTGTAATGTTTCTGACTAAAGACTTGTTCTAACAATAAAATTTTTATCGTAGCAACAAAATTTCATGTAGTTACTACAGAAAATTACTGCAAAAAAATACAGTACTACACAAAAATACTATAAAACAACAGAACACTCTGCCGTTATGACAAAACTACAAAATATTTTTGTCCTATTTTAGACACGGTTCCTTCATTTTTTTTTTTACTAGGGGGCCCTCTCGTCTTACTAAAAGTGCTATAAGTTCCCCACATTCCGTCCAGCAGCTGTAAAAAAACATGGTCGTCTCAACGCTAACGACATGATGCACATTATCATTTTTCAAAAGCACTGTGTTGTTCTAGTGCTTTCGAAAAATGACAAACGTGCACCAACTAGCACGATCGGCCACTCTTCCACACTACCCTGATGCACGTTATCCATTTCAGTCAAGAATTACTAAGATCCTGTCGCAGGAAAACTCAAAACTTCAGATTTTTTTTAGGAACATGCCTAGATAACACACACGCAAAACGAATTAACCCCTCACCCCCTAATGATCAATTACATGCAGTTTCTGTGGGGTCATCTCCGTGTCGACGATATGGCACTACACTGTTTTCATGATGTCTATATTTCTTTTTATTCATTTCAGTAAGAAATAGTCATTATGCAAACAGTCCAGCTTGTTTTTGGGCTTTTGAGAATGTTGACGAGCCCAAAGCATGCGAACAGATACGTCTTGGAGCCACATGTAGCTCCTGTGAAATGCGGAGGCATCCATCTCAGAGTTTTCTATTTTAAGCATTCATTTCGCATGCCTGTTTTAAAATGGTTCTGCGTGGCTTATCGGAGCAGATTCAGAATATAAGCTACAGCAATTTGAGGCATATTAATTACATCCTAATGGTGCCCGAAGCCGGCACAAGTTGCGCGCACATTTGTGTACGCTGTGACTGAGCAGTATTTGTTACATTGACATTTTTTTAAACTAATAAACTAATTAAAGGTTCTTAATATTTCCATTGTTGTTGCCCATGTTGCCAGCAGCCTAAACAGCTGCCAGAAACGCAGCATTAGTTTGATACCAGCACACTTTAACTGTGTCCTTTTCTATTATGAGTTATATGCGATGCCCCACATTTGCGTATATACACACCATCTTCGCACTTACCGATTGAAAATGATCTCAGATACATGTAGTAGCTATGCCCTCTTAAATAAGCAGCAATCTGTTTCAGAGCCGACATGTTCAGTTTGCACAGCCTTTGGTGACCTTCGGTGAGTACCTCGTCCCGGTGTTCACTGGAAAATGGAAAGATGATTGAGGAAGGTAAAACCCTCATAAAAATGGTCTACAGACTTTCTTTGACTTTTTTTAGACTCTGTCACCTTCTAGATATTTCCTTTTGTATATTCATAGTTATAATATCTGTCTATAGACAAAACTCTATAAGTGTATGGCAATAAATCAATAGATTGTCTATAGACTATCTATAGGATTTGTATTGTCTACAGACTAGTCTACAAGATTTGTCGATAGAAAGTCTATAGACCTGATAGATAAATATCTATGAACAGAATGTCTAAAGAAATGTTTCTAAACGAACAGAGATTGGCAGCAAAAGCTTTATGTTCTTGGGCCCACAATGGTGCACAACGATCATAGTTTACATCTTTCACTTCATTTATTGGGTTCTATTCAAGACTGAAGTGTTAAACACAAGTTGCTTGCATGCTGTAATCGCGCAAAGGGACACGCAAAAACCGACCGCTTTGCGCTATCGCAAACCATGCTGCTTGACTAATTAATAATTTGAGGAGCAAAAGAAAATGAGCACGGAAAAGATGCGGGCAAGAAACAACATGAGAAATTCTAGTCGAGCGTGCCCCCAGGAGCAGTCTGCAGCGCACAAAGGTGTATGACACGCAGTAAAAAATTGCACCCTTAATTAAAAGCATAGCTGCTAATTTTATTCGAGAACGGTGTACTAAGACAACACTGTTAATGTTAACAGTGCACAGGCATGAGGGTTTTGCAAGTCCACAAGTTGAAAGTTAGGACATTCGAACAACTAGCATGTCCCGCTGTTAACCTGCAGTGTGTACCTTATATAACTGGTTTAGACATTTGTTAAAGTATATGTGAAGTTTGATGTGCGCAGCTCTCGTTATTTGCGCAGTCACAATACGAGGATTAAAATTACTTATGGTGAACTGCTAAGCCTTACTGACAATGATGGGAGTTTGAAAGAGCTGCATGCGTAAATGCAGAGAAGCCAAATGAGCCATGGATGAATATGGGGTGCGTTGCTGTTGTTTGTGTCTTAGTTCCCACTATGCTTGGTTGAATTCCAAGGCCTCAGAAGCTTTGTACGATTTACGCCAATGACACCTTCGCCTTAATTGTTACCGTGTTTTTGTGGCCTTGCAGAGAATAAGATAGCAAGTGGGATTGCCGGAGGTTCTTAGAGGAATTTTTTGTTATATACGATTATCATAACTAGAATCGCAGTTACCATGATTGAGACAAGTCGCTCCATCAACTTTTTCTTCCTACCATTCTTTTGAGAGTGTATGGGCCATGACGTGACCAGGGCCATGCAAAATTATCACTTTGTGCAACTGTAATGCAGCCCGTACATGGCTGCAAGCATACAACATATATCGTATAGGTGTTTCAGTCAACATCATGCTCATTTTAGGGGGTATAAGGTTTGGAGCTTTAGATACATCACATTTTTAAGGGTGCATTAACGCGAATGAAAATTCCAGCGGCATGCTGTGCACAATGTTCAATTTTTTATATCGCCAGCTTGCACTGAGGAAGCGGATGAAGCCTAAACATGGCAACATAGTGCCTGAGCGTCCTCACGACAGGCAACTAACCTTGTTGTGCGGTGCAGAAGAATAATAATGCGCCTGCTTTCGATAGCTACATCATGACTCAGCCTCCCGAGCTGCTCGTAACGGTCATTGCGGTCATCCAACTCCACCTGAAACGCCCTGAACATCTTGACCAGTGAAGACTCATCCAAGTCGGGATGCTGTTTGTCCAAAGCCATCTGGTGTCTTCCCCATGACAGCTGGCTATTCCATTGGCCTAGAATATGACGCACACAGACAGATGTACAGCTTCCCAGTTAAAAAAGATTTGAACAAAACGCAGTTGGAACCAGCTGGCATCCTAGTCGTTCTAACTGGTTTCAGAAGGGGGGTCCAAAATTTCTTTGGGCCATTTCCGATTGGTCTTCTTCAAGTGGCTTGTTACACTTGTTAACAGCACAAGCAAGGCACGGAACAAGAGAAGATGGGAAAGACAGTTGACATGGGTTCGCAATACAAGTTTTAGTATGAAAGTAGCTTCTCAAAACCCTTATTCAAAGTCAACAAACTATTGATTTAGTTCGACACATTACACTACCATGTTTCAGCTAAGCTGAATGTGCTCTTCTTTGCAAAGCAGCCCGCCAACCTACCCTTCCTATGCGCATGAACCGTTTTTTCTTCATGCACACTAGTCAAAACAGTTATCACAAAAAAAAATGATTTGAAGAGTGACAAAGGGAAACACAATCAAAATATAGCACAAAATTTTAAAAGCATACAATCTCAAGAATGTAGTCAGAGACAATTGTTTCTGGACTGCGTGCTATGTAAAAGAAGCTGGTAGCTCTAATATTAACCACTAGCTTAAAAAGACCGTGCTTGTGGAAGTGAAAGCGCTGGTCTTTTACCTCCACAGGTGTGACCTCCAGCCGGTGGCTAAAATTACAGCTATCAGCTTCTTTCACGGCACCCGAGGTCCAGATGTACTCTTGTCCTCGACCGTACAAAGAGCAAACTAACTTGCCTCCAGTGCGGTTTTCATGATCTGGCTTTGCTTCTCCCGTCATATTGCACAGAATTGCATGATGCGACAAAACAGCCACCCTTGAGCATTATTACATGCTTCTTTTTCTTCGCCTCTTCGCACATGCATAGTCCTTATGGTCCACGGGAATATACCAGGCGTCCGGAGGACAAAAGAAGCCAAAGCTGAATCCTGTGATAAAAATAAAAATGAAACTTAGTTTTGAGAAAATATGGAAGCTAGGCACAGGAACTATCTCACTTCTCGGTGGACACCTCGACCGTACCATGAGGGAAGGGAAAATGGTGGAGTGAAAGAGAAAAAGGTGCCATAGTGGAAGGCTCCGGAATAATTTTGACGTCAACCACCTCTGATATTTAACAGCACATGCAATTCGAACATTGGCTGTATTCGCATAAGGTGCGCATTTGTAACTTAGTTGTCAGTTGCAATGAGTGAACATTTTTGAGTACGCAAATTACGTAAAGCATCCGGAATCAGCAGCAGTGATCCATTCAGTAAACGCATTTCCTTATTCACACGACCGGTCTATGGGCGTTGCAACACGTAGTACACTCAGGCGAAATCATACAGAAACTTTATGGGCGAAGTACGAGTTTGAGATGTCGACCGTCGCAGTAGTGTCAGTTGGCTTCCTTGGAGACACGTGGTAGTGGTATCCTTGTGACGTCATTGTGTTGCAGCCCTGGATTAAAATAGACAGGCTAGCTGACTCTGCTCTAGGCATGCGACAGATTCTTGATCAAGCATGGAGCTTCGTGGTATATCCGATAAATAGTACAAAAAATGGTTGAGGAAAAATAGAAGAGAAGGGATGGGTGGCAAAATTTTTTCGGGTATTTATACCACTAAGAAAATTCGATGGCTCGCAAGAAAATATTCGCTTGTGAAAGAAAATGCTTGACAGACCGAAAAGAGAAATTTTTTTGGCAACACCAAGAAAGCGTCTCCAGGCTCGGTGTTTGAAGATGAGATGCTACCGGCAAATTTGACACCACCGATGATATCTGCTAGCTGTTGTGCACATTGCAAGACCGGGAAACGACGGAGCACTTTCTTATCCAGTGTGAGGCCCAGTACACAAGACCACTGCATATATAGCCGAGATGTTTTGGGGCTTAAAAACGCCAAGGGTGTGGCAAATTTTCAGATGGTGATACCAAGAGGTGCTTAGTGGAGACATAGTTTAACCAAGGAGAAAGGATAGACATCTTATAAATTATTAGCTAGGTATCTGACAATATACTCATCACCCGCGTACTGGCCAGGCAGAAGCCTTTTTTTATGCGACAGCCTAAGGGCCCCGTCTTGCAGAAAAGTCAGCGTTGGCGTTGTCGTCGTTGTAACCGAAAAATAAACCGGATTGGTCGAGAAGGTGGCTACGTCACAAATGGAACAGCGGATTTGAAAATACATTAAAACATTAGAAAACTTGTGATTAGAAGCTCAAAATATGACTGAAACGTCATTATAGGACATGAATCAAGCTCAAGTTTGGTCGCACGACGGGAGTGCCGCTCTTTTCCCCTGGCAACGAACCGTGAAATCTCGGCCGCTGCTGGCACAGCCTCTGCAAGCTTCATGTGCACATACATGCAACGGGCGAGTTGTGCAAAGCGGCAATTTTTAATGCAGGAATGCATTTAATGGCTACATTTTCACCTCCCCTAGTGCTGGGCCAGAAAGTCCAGTTTCGAACCATATCCATCTCGCTTCCATACGAACTGGCAATCGGACCATGCATGTGGCAGCAGCAAATAGACATAAGGAAATAAGATGGACATTAGCACCCAATACTGAACCACTACTGGAGGGAATATGTTAAAACGTCGTCCTCTCGTCTCCAGGCAGTGCGCGACGTCAGTATGGCATTAGCATGCGCTGGATGTATTTTGGCAGGCTAGAGTCAACTCTTTTGTCAATGTGCCAGTTGTACTGGTAAGGCCTGCCGTTGCCATGGAAAGCTGACCTAGCGGAAGCGGAAGGCTTCGGCGCAGTTAGCAAGGCGGCTACGAAACGAGACAGCTGTCACAAAATTTACTGAGAGTAAACTGGCTACTCTGTGCAGTTGATGTTTTCTCTAAAGAAATTACAATGCTCTTGTCTGTGGCCCTTGATTGTTAACTGTAATCCAAGAAAATTCACAATTCGTTTATTTTCACCAATAAGACACAGCGCCAGAATAGAAGGCCACGCCAACAAAAAATAATTAAGGTGCCTGACTAACGAAGCATCTCGCACGGTCAAACAGCCCGCGACTGGCTCGCGCTCGTTAGTCACGATATCCAGGCATACAAGACTGTTAGATTCAGGCTAACGGACGCAAATCACTATAAGCATTAGGCCCCGAACGTCCCTTCCCTCTGTAACGTCAACAAACTGAAAAGAAAGGTACTGATGCAGAACAGCATCACTTAATTAGCAGCATGAGAAAGTACTACCATAGGACACCCATTAATGGTTCTATGGACTCCCATTTGACAGAAACATTAGGGAACAGCACTCCGTTTATTGTCACAGCCTTCACATGGCAATGCAAATGCAACTGAAGAACAAAACAAATGCAATGCGCCATGAAACAAGCTTTTTTTGTTTTTCGCTCAACCACAGTCTGGAGATTCCTTCTCGGGATAGGCAGTGTTGAACATGTCCGCCAGCATGTGACTAGGGATCTCCGAGCCCCGGACCTTGATAGTGTAGCAAGCGTTCTCCACCTTGCGCACGCTCTGGAACAGCGTCCACACCTTCCTGCTCATTTCACGGCCGGCCATGTTCCCGAAGGCGAGGAAGGCCGCATACACGTCGCGCAGGAAGCAACAGAGCACGAACGGCTCTTCCAGGTTCCCTTGCCCCACAGCATTGATGCACTTGCGCATCAGCTCGCCCGTCAGGTCGCCCACACCGAGCATGTAGTCCAAGGGAGTAATCTCTAGAGAATAGGTGGCCGGTGGGTTCTCCCCCGCCGGTGTGGATTCGGCAGCCGCATCGCTCTCGGGTTCCTGTTTTGCGTGGGAAAACGAGAAGCAACATTTTTCAGGTCACAATTTTTCTGCACCCGCGCATAGCATGAGAGCTGTTTAAAATACAACACAGATGGCATGCACCTAAAGCGCATCCATGGGTTAGTTGCAAGTGGATGGAGGGAAGCCTTAGTCCTGTAAACATTCGAATAAAAGGACTTGCTGTTGTCTGGGCTCATGAAGACAAGTCCTCTTGTTGACATTTTGGTCAGTGGACTGAGGCCCCTCTCCCTCCCATGTTTAAGTTCGTGCTTGGAGAACCATCTTTCCTCCTACTCTGGGTCAGACCATGTGACACAGCAGAACACACAGAGATGAAGACTAGAGAGTAGAAGAAATGATCAAGTCGGTGCTTTGTTGCTCCTTGTGCACTCTTGTGATCTGTGTGTGTACACAGAATGCGCCTCTTGGCATATAGCGTTTCCAAGTAGAGCACTGGGTGCACGGAAGAGAGACAACCCGACTCGTCAAGTTGTCAGTGATGCTGATCTAACTAAAAGTGAAAAAGTTCGGCATCACCATGAGGCTGGCGGGTGGTTTTGCGGTATCGAAGATAGTTTCTTGAGTCTTCGTTGTCTGCTATGAATGGCAAGTTAAAAAAAATTATGTACAAAACTGTATGCTTTATGGAATAAGCACAGTGATGTGATTGCCCTCAAGCCATTTTGTAGCCCCTTTTGAACCACCCAGTGACAAGAATTAATGTGTTCCCAAGAGAGTGGGTTCGTGCAGCTAATTACGCAATCAAGTCAAAATCTGTACTTAGCCATGCTGGATGAGAGAAATCTTGCTTTTACTCGCAAATCACTCCATATCTGTTTGCAACATACTTCAGTGATTGAAACCTAGCTATTGAAACAACACCTTATCAAGCATGCATGCAAGCAATCAAGCAAGCATGAATTGCAGTTTACTTTCCATGTCTCCATATACTTTATTAGAACTGCCATGCTGGATGAGAGAAGTCATGCTTTTACTCGCAAAACACTCCATATCTGTGTGCAACAAGCTTCACACACAAATGAGACGTGTTCCTGCAATACCATGCATGCGTCCTCACACAGGGAAGGCACGAAAGGTGATCTTCAACCCAGCCATACCCAACTGAATATCTTTTCTACAAAGCGCCATGCAAAGTTCACACTTGCCTAGAACGCTCGAACGGCGCACTTGGGATTACACTTCATTTATGAGCAGCCTAGTGATTGAAACAACACCTTATCAAGCATGCATGCAAGCAATCAAGCAAGCATGAATTGTGGTTTACTTCTTCTCATGTATATATATACATTATTAAACCTGCCAGGCAGCACTGATTGTCAGATATACACAACAGAGTGCATTTTTCGAGAGCACCAGAAAAGTGTGTGGATGTCTATGCAAATATTTGTGATTTGCGCACCGGGCATAAAACACTTTGTAGAAGCCTAGTTTCACCTAGTAATAGATAGGTCACCATTAGCTAGGATAGCTATAAATAATGCTTGCCTGTTTTGAAGACATTTATTTCATTCCTGCAAGACATGCACAAAGTTTTTAACATTTTGAGCTGTACAGAGAGTTGCCAAACACCTTCATTATTACACTGGGAAAAAAAAATCTACATTATTTTTTCTATCTGCGACAAGTCAAAAGCTGTGCAAGATGCACAAAAGAGTTGCCTTTCACGACTGCTACAGGATATTTCTTTCCCCAGTTTGTATAAAGCATTATTATCATGATAGCACTAAGCCTCCCGTTCTACAGAAAATCCGGTGTCGTTGTCATCAGCATTGTTAGCGAAAAAGCAGGTGGCCCGCCTTCCAACTAGGTCACATGACCTTGCGATGTCATCCCAACCTGCCCACCAGAATGTGAGCAAACTGCGAACAGTGGCAGGTGGCACCTAATGACTGGTCGCAAGAGGTTGCTTGGGAAGAGCAACCTGGGCCTCACAAGCCTCACCGATGGCAGCACCTGTCATCGCAGGGCAGTGGCGCATCACTTAACCGCTGCACCACTGCACCAGGAGTGGTATGAGATGAATGTAAAGTAGAGAATGATTAAATCCGCATATATGGGCATTCTGCCATTAACGCTATCCTGTCGTACCTTTAATACGGAGCTTAAGTGCCCCCACCGGTTTTTTCTACACAATTTCATTACTCAACTTAAAAAAGCACAAAAAGGCATCCTTTTCGAACTTTTCTTTTAGAAGAAACCTTTGTAAGCCTTTCCACATTTTCTGCTATGCAAGAAATTTCCACACACCTTTCTGGAACTGACTGACACGTCATTACAACCTCAAATATGTCACACGGATATATATTGTGGTCTCCAGTTGCCTGCATCAAGGCTGCATGGAAGGACGAACCATTACAGCTTGTCCTTTCATTCGATGCACACATTCAGAAGCGCGGTAGAAATTTATCTGCACAGAACATGGCTATTACCCATACCTTGTTTGCTAACTGACCAGTCTCGGCACTGCAACATAAAATATGGTGGTCTACCTCAATGCTGAGAGTAGAACGGCATTTTTAGAAGTAGACAACAACACAGCTTTAAACCATGTGTTTACTACGAAAGATAGTATCATTCACTACTTTTGATCACATTCACTGACCAGTGATGTGTGCCGCTGTCATCATGATGCACACCGTTTCCTCCCAGCCACCAAAAAAAACAACTTATAAAAGCCAAAATTTTCTATGAAAACTTGCACCTGACTAAAAGCCAAGATCGATTTACTACGATCACTTTTTCTTTACTTCCTTCTCTTGACATGATTATTAACTGCTACACAACCTGACAGAAGCACATGTAACAAAAGTGCATCCATGTCACTTGTCAAACAATATGTACATAGATGATATTTTTAAAACTTGGAAAGTGAACAGTCATTAAGGAACTTGCAGTAAAACTGCAACTGATTATTTTACTCTTTGTAGGCACAACAGTCATGCAAAATACCCAATTGAGTTAATGATAATGAAGCAGCAATGCTGGCTAACGCATACCTCAGGTTGTTCCTCGAAGACCAGAGCCTTGTGAATCTCATCCAATGTGACCAGGTGGCCATCTTTAATATAGTTAAAGAAGGTCACAGCTTCCACATACTCCTGAACACCTGTGCATGAATAAATACAGTTAGTACTCGTTTAATCAGTTCGGCCTCAAAATTTTGTTCATTTCCTGCAGTTCGAATTTAGGGTTTAAATACCCTGACCACAAAAAGGTCCATGCCTGATGATGAGCAGGCTTCAGTGTAAAAATGGTGCTCTTTTCAATGTTTCTTCCAGAAATGCAAGGTTTTACAATTTAACAGGTTTTCTCTACATATTTTAATGTGTGCATGTACATAGTGCTTTTCTTCATACATGTCCTCGAGTGTGCGTGATTACGACAGTTTTTTTTATTTTTCTGCTCTTTAACATATACAATGTATAGAATCTTTGTCGTCAGCTGTAACAAGTTGTTACATGCACTACATGCTTGATGTTATCAGATAAGTTGGCACTGCTTGTTTTCTCTTTTGCTACCAATCCTGTAATGGCCCCTCAGCAGGGCTGATAGTATTAATAAAAAAAAAAATCAACAGTGTTCAAAAGGTTGAGCACATTAACGCTAGCAGTTTAAATAATTTAACAAAACAAAATAAAAGCTAAGATAAAGAGCACTCTCATACGCACCTGGTGAAAAAGCCCTAAGGTACAAATAATAGCTCTGCCCTCTCAGCTCCATGGCAATTTCTCTCAGGGCTGACGCATTCAGCTCCTGGATCTTGTGGTCGGCTTCAGCGAGTATCTTGTCCTTATCTTCCTTTCTAGAAAGCAAAAGGGGAAATGAATTTCAAGATGACGTGTGTATTGATGGATGAGTTGGTTAATCACACTTTTCCCAGACACACTGCAAAAGACAGGGACAAATACTGCGCTTGTCCCATTCCTTGTCTTGTCAATGTTCAACCCTTTCATGAGGCAGTGATTATTTAGATTCAAAACAAATATTTTTATGATTCAGCAGAGTGGAGAGACAGGGCAAGACAGAGCACACAAAACAATGAATCAGCAATAACTGGCCCAAATTACAGCCTTAGTTAAAAAATACTTCCCCTCTTAAATATTATGTTCATGCCACAAGAAAGTCAGTTCATTAGTTTTTCAACGCACAACACCAAGGGTTAATTTTATACAGGCGCGTGTACAAAATTTTGTATGAAGTGATGGAATGGTTGCAAATCGGAATATCGAAGTGAAAAGATTCGTCAAGTGAACATGTGAGGGATCATGGAATCAGTTCCTGTTTCAAACATGACCACGGCGCTAGAAATTCAACAAAAATGGATTTGTATTATTCATCATCATCATCAGTGTGACTACACCCACCACAGGACAAAGGCTGCTCCCATGTCTCTCCAATTAACCTTGTCCTGTCCCTTTTATTACTGGTGGCAAAATCTGCCCGTATGAAAATGGCAGATGACGTGCTACCACACTCTGTTTTGAGAAATATCTAGTGCATTCCCTAGTTGGCATACAAAGGTGCACTAATTGTGATATGAAGAATGCTAAATTAGCCTGAACAAAGAAATCATTGTTAGGTGTGACACACTCTGAAAAAGCTGGGAGTGCACTATGCACACAACTGCATACATATGGCACCGTTCCTGTGAAAAAGAGAAGGAAGCTAAATAAATATGCCACCAAAATGTAGGTTACGCACACTGCACCGACTTAATAGTGACTACTATCTTTAAGAGCAGAAAGCCCACTGAAAGTCTTGGTATTTTAATCCTTTTATAACCAATAGGTTTCCGCGTAAACTGCGGAAGCTACCGAAGATAGCCTAGTACCCAAAGATGGCGCCCGTGACGTCAAGTGAAAAGTGGGCCTCTAATCAACAGCAACTAACCTTATAATGCGATGCAGCAGAAAGATTATGCGCTTGCTCTCAATGGTCACGTCACGACCGAGCTTGACAAGCCGCTCGTAACGATCGTAGCGGTCGTCCAACTCCACTTGAAACGCCCTGAACATCTTGACGACTGGCAGGGACTCGTCCACACCGGAGTCACGCTTCTCATCGTGGTGACGTCTGTCATCGTGGTGACGTCTGTCATCGTGGTGACGCCTGTCATCGTGCTTTCGCTGCCTGTTTCTTGAGGGCCAGTGTCCACCCCTGTCATGGCCTAGAATAGGGGGGAAGCAATGAATATGGATCGCAGCTGCCAGTTACAATGAATCGGTTTTGCCAGCTATTCTCTCGCTCGCATCAGCCAATTTCCGCGCTATTTGAAAGACGTTTTCAAATCAAGTAAGTTAAAGAGAAAGCGGGTAACAAGGACCTGGCACGTTAGCTCACAGAATATTCAAGTGTTATGCAGCAGGAATGAAATGACGCTGTATATCTGAGAACGTTGTGCCGCAACGCGTCTTTGACCATGCAGCCATGCTAAAAGCGAAACTAGAAATCTGACACTTAAAACTAACAGGGTGGACGTCCCCAGATTTATATCGCTCGAACAGTTTTGTAAGGTTATCCGGCTTTCTTTACAGAAGAAACATGCACTTTTGCTAATGTAAATTAAAGGTAGCGGCTGAGCAACAAGCAGCGAACGCCGAATAGAACAAGTGCAAACGCAACACGCCGAAAATTTTTCATGCACCCTTATCGAATACACGTGAGCAACACACTTGCCTCTGGCGTGATGACCTTTTTCATGTGCCTTGCCTTCTCCTGTCATGACTGTATTCAAAAGACTTCAATTCGACGCTGCAAATTCACCGAGCAGCAAGCAAAGCGCGTTCTTCTCAGTACAAGACAAACGCAGCAAATGCGGCTCCGTCAAAATAAGCAGGAATGTTGTTGTGACGGTCGATGCTCGGAACTGATGCCCCTAGCCATGGAGCTGTTGCCGGTATTGTTGCAGTGGGCGGTTGTTATCCATGACCAAATCACATTCTCAACAACAAATCACATTCTAGTTTACTGTAGCCAAAGTATAAGGAGTCGTTGGTTATGGTTACCTAATTATCGTGGTTTTCGCCGCTACTGAATGCCAACGTTACTAGTTTGTTCTAGTAACGTTGCCCAATGCTGTACTTGGCTGTACGGTTGCCGCGGTGTAGACAAGCTTTACGTATCGGCTTATCGGCCGTTGCTATGTAAATAAACGCCCTCGCTACCCATCGCTGTGGAAAAATGGTATGTAGATAACGCTGTACGATACCAGTGCGCACTCAATTGATTCACCGACCGGGCAAAATCGGTCAAGTGCAACAGATGCGCGGATGTTCGGCGCTACAATAGAGCTACTGCTACCAACACGGGCGCTACGCTGGCTACGTTCGATGACTGCATGGATTTGAACTTGGGAATATCCCAGTAATAACATTGGTGCGCTGTTCTGCGGTGTTGTGTACGCGCGCGGCATGCTCGGAGGAAGTTCTACGGTTTAATTACCTCCCTGCTCTGCATGTAGCGCGTGCTTCGAGCGATCGCCGACTTTCTTGGTAACGCATCTTATTTTTGGCCCGTTTCCGGCGGCAGTACAGCTGTGCTCGCACGAGACCTTTGCACGCTCACCTGCGAACAGCAGTCGATGGGCGCTTTGCACCTCGGCACGCAATGCATTGAGTTTAGGTTAGCGGCTGATTCTCTAATCTCGGCGCACATAAGCGCTGTCGAAAAGGCGTACGCGATCACACTCACGCGTTCCGCATAGCTGGGAAGGCTGTGGTTTCCCGCTGCGGAATTCCTGCCGGTGTCCCGCGGACAGGTATTGCTTGCTACCTGAGCTTGGCGAATCGTTTGTGACTGCATGCGGGCGCTGTTGATTTATGTGTGGCATCTCGCAGGCGTGAACCATGCTGCCGTTATTACCGCGGCACTACTGTGCCTTGCTCTTTCTGGGGTTCGTGGCGAGTGCGAGGCGTCCCAACATAGTCGTACTCCTGGCGGACGACCTCGGCTACGGCGACGTGGGCTGCTTCGGCAACGACACCATCTCAACGCCGAACATTGACAGGTAGGCTAGGGAGCAACTGTTTTCATTCCTTTATCCCCTGTACCGAATTCAGCGATACTGGCCAGTCTCGCTGCTCATCTTGACTATGTTGTGCGAAACACACACCGGCAAGGAACACAAACTATATGGTCTCTAACACTGACTACCAACAATTTTTATTCATTCCACCACGCGCAAATTTATAGAAAGCCATGATCTTCCAGGTGTATGGTTTTAAGGGAAAAAAAAAGTCATGTTTGGCTCCTTGCTTCAGAAAGTTCAGGATTGCTTGTGTGTTGTCATGTGATGACGGCTGCCTATTTATTTGTGGGTGGTTGAATGAATTAAAGTTGGCGCTAGTTCCTGTTATTTGTCTTCCTTGTTCCAATTGTATGCTTTGCGTCATGCAGTTAAGTACAGTCTAGACTAACTGGCTGGAACTAGTCTCTTGATAGATATGCAATCGCATATGAGTAGGGTGAAAAAAAAGTGCCATTGTGAGTGATATTGCAACAAAGAATATGGTGGCTGACAGAACATCACCCGTGATAATGATAGCCTCACTGCTTAGTTACAGCAACAAGCCTATCAGTCCTAGTTTTGCCTCGCACATAACAGCATACATTGATGCCTCCCACATATCCCCTCAGCTGTTACTGCCACAGGAGTCTCCCATTCTCCTAGCTCTCCTGCCCCCTGCACGCACACTTGCAGCCCATACGGGAATCCCCCCCAATGTCATCAGCCTTGATATCACTGCCATTGTATGTGCTGTACAAACCTTCACACAACTCACTCCTCAAACAAGGTTTAGCTCTGAGTAGCGGTCTGTGGTGTGCCTAAAATTGTGGAACATGCTGTACACCGATTCCTTAGCAGCCCTGTGGTTGACACAGAATTGCGCTGCCCTCTCGACTTTAACAAATACTTTGAAAAGGTTTTTCGTCGCGCTATGCCCTGCCTCAGTGATTCTTAGATGTACCCCTGGTCATGAAGGGATTGCAAGACATGAGCTGGCTCATGAGCTTGCCCGAGGTCTTCATTACTGGGCTGCAGCAATCCCCTGGGTCAGCCCACCTATGAGCATTGAGGTAGAGCTTTAAAAAATGCACCATCATGGAACAGTATTCGCAGTCATGACATGACTCCATGTCATCAAGTCATGCACTCCTCATGTCCCGAACCTTTATGTCTCACAATCACATGTACTCAGAAAATTCACGCCAACACTCTCCTTACCCCCATGTGGCCATACCTCTTAAAATTGCACCGATCCCTCCTGCCTCAACTCCTTGTATGCCAACCTGCCCTATTGCTATCAGACACCACCACTTCCCAAACCCTCCTGATTCATCCTGGCATGCTTGGCTGGTATTGCCTCGACAGAACGACCAACTGACCTCATTGTGCCAAGGCAGTGGTATTGCAGGAGCTTCATATGTGACCCTAATTGTGCATGTAGTACCACAGACTAACTGATATGAAGCCGAAAAATACCAGTAGGAAAGGATGCATTCACAAGAAGTAGACAGGACGACGCTGGAGGTGCCATTTATACAAGCTAATTATGGCAGTCGGATAGAGTGCCAAGTATCCTGAACCCATTCATACGCTAGAAGTGCACTCTTTTTAGAAAGTTGGCTTTATCATCAGCGTTTGTCAAAGAAAAGAGCTTTAGCAAGTATTATATGTTGGCCATTTTCTTTTCTTTTCCATATTAAATCCAATGCATGTCTTTTGTGGGAATTTATTTGTGTGTTGACTATTATTTTCTTCTACTTCGTGTATTGCCTCCTTTGTGTCAGTGAAATATTTGGTGCCATGTAAATTGAGTCCAGGCCCTCAAAATCCTAACATCCTGCATCGTACAAGATGTTGAATGAAGCTGTTTTTTAAAGTGGTTCTTTCTGTTCATGGCACTGAATAAAGATGGGTACACCTGAGAAAAGCTGTGCATTGTTACACCAACAGTATCGATTGATTTCAAGGATAATATTGTTAGCAAAAGAGGTTGCATGATGGGTTGCACGGTTGGTAAATCGGAGACAGCCATATCTTTTGGGTCACGCTACATTCTTCATGATCCTTCTGAACCAACTATAGTGGTTTAATGCAGCGTAAAGTAGAGCTTAGATAAGGCTCTCAGTCAAGATCCAACCCAGCTGACTGCTGACTTGGCCCTAGCCAACATGGTGCTGAATGGGCTTTTTTGACACATACCGTTCTCACTTGCTCTTCAGGCTGGCAGAGAATGGAGCCGTGCTCACACAACACACAGCAGCCGCAGCCGTTTGCACACCAAGCAGAGCGGCTCTGCTCACGGGAAGGTACCCAGTGCGTTCAGGCAAGTTGTACCGTTGGGCTAGTTGGGATTGTTGGGCTAGTGATCACAGCTTTACTGTTGAACTAGTGATGACAGCTTTGCTGTTGGGCTAGTTTGGACTGTTAGGCTAGTGATGACAGGTTTACTGTTGGGCTAGTTCGGACTGCTTGGCTAGTTAGGACAGGTGTGTCATTGGGCTAGTTGGGCTTTTGGCCTAGTTAAGATAGGTATACTGTTTTGCTAGTTGGGACTTGTTCCTTCCTCATTGTGTAAGCTGTTTTCAGGAGTGGAGGACGTGACAAAGCAGAAACACCAAAGTGCAGACTTGCAACTGGCTTTTTGTGTGACATCCATACACTTTTGCGGATGCCAACCGGCACAGAACTGAGAAACAAAGAAGAGACGTATTTACTATAAAAGAAGATGACCACAATACTAGAGTAACAGTAATAGCAGAGTAGTAGTCACAATAGCCTTCTCTTTTGCCTCTGAGTGCAGTTTCCATAATTTTTTGTTGGCTTGCCAGAGAAGTGCATTGGCCAACTGCAGTCATTGCAGCCAGATGGCCCATAAGCATCTCTGGAGCTGACCAAGAGGGTAAAACAGTGCTCATGAGTGAATATAAATTAGTATTATGCTACTAATTTTTGGCTTATAAAGTTAAAAATGAATTGTAAATAGGACTAATCTGAAAAAAAATTCAAGAGCACCACATGTGATTTGAACAACCATCTTACAAGTTGAAAATGTGATATTAATTTGCTGCACCTCAGCACTGACGCATAGTGCTGGCTCTAGTGATGTTAATGTCCACGGTTGTGAATTACTTGCTTTCTGCAGCTGGGTGACACTGTGTTGCTCTCTGTACTGGCTGCATTCAGTGAACAGGGTGCCCATGATGTATGTGTGGCTGAGCATTTTCACCTCTGTGCTCTCCTTCAGGCATGGAAAGCTATTTCAAGAACAAGGTGTTCATAATAATTGCGGCAAGCGGTGGACTGCCTCAAAATGAGACGACGTTTGCTAGGGTTCTTCAGCAGCAGGGCTACACTACAGGGTACATAGGTAAGGGTAACACTTGCAGTTTTCTTTCTGGAGATCGCTTTGCTTTAAAGACCGGAGGGATGAATATGCCTTTGTGATCTTTTGTAATCTCATTTTTACTCAACTGATGAAAATGCACGTACACAAAAGTGATTCTGCCACCTTTGTAAACAAGGAATGCACTGCTGTCAACAAGCACAAAGTAAACTAATCTCTTGGCTACACCCAGTGAAAAAAAAAATTCTTAGTCTGAACTCCCCCTTTTTTCAGCTTACAAGTTTCATGAGCTTAGAAGTTTGAGAAGAAAGCTCAACATATTTTTTAAATATATGGTACCATTTGGGTATCAGGTTAAGCTGCGTCAGGTGCATCGAATGAAACTGTGATATGATCTGTGCAGAGTAATTTTAACAGTGTGACTATGTGCATAGTAGCACTGCACACATAAGCTTCTGGTCTTGATATTACTGCTCATGTCAGGAATAAAATTCCAGACTACAGCAACAGAATTATGCACTGAATAGTCACACTTGTAACATAGCACTGTTAAAAGTCATGATCAAGCAACATTTAAGGAAGCTTTAGACTGTTACTGGCTGCTGTCTGCATTGTTACTAATGTTAGCCAGCTTATGAGCACTATTATAGTGTTTTATTTTTATTTTTGCTGCCTTGCACTAACTGTTGTGAGACTGATCTCATTAATAATAACTACTGCTGACTACTACCAATTTGGTTGGTGGAGTGTTTTTACCTCGAGCTTACATGCCTCTTGAAAGCCTTGTCTCCTGCACATATTATTCTGATCTGCAACTCCTTACTATGAGCAGTAATAAGTGAGTAATTCAAGAACGATGTGAAAGCCTGAAATAGCGCTTGGGTAGGAAACCATTTACAGGAACCATTTGGTAGCACCCTGGATTTAATAAGCTAGGATTGGATTGGTGAGCATGTGATAGTCATCTATTGGTATTATGCAGACCTAACTCCTTGGCTTCGAAAAGCAAGGTGCGGTTTAGTAATCATTCAATAGTCCTTCTCATGGTCTCATGCAGCAAATGCATAGATGCTGGTTGCTATTTGACCATGTGACTCATTTGTGCACACTGATAAATTAACAAGAGGGGTTAACCATGCAAAAATAATGCAAGCATATTATACTAGGAGTGTTATCAAGATTACTTCTTTCCCTACATAGTCGAACAATGGAACTCAGTTGTCTGCCTTCCCCATTGAGTGTACAGATGTTGAACACCTTTGAACATTGTTTGCTGTCACTTTTTGTGACAGTTTCCTGCCTGGGTAGCACTGCCAGCTGCATATGGTGTTTGAAAGTGTTATCTGATTAATGAGGAGGAATTAAAGTTCACAGAATAAGCAGTTGAAAGTTCACGTCTTGCAGTCGTATGTATGCACCTGTTTGCTGTAGCACACAGCCCACCTTGTTAAACCACACTGTTGTGTGTTTGCATCTATAAAACAGCATTGTTAAATAAAACGCAGTGAAAAGATATCAGAAACACAGTGGAAATTGGACAAGATGACACAGCTTCTGTCAGTTCAAGTTAGTAAATGGAAACACAGGCTTAAATGTAAAATTAAGGCAGATGTGGCAAGCATGCATACACTAACATAAAAACACCTTTAGGTACAGTTCTAGGTAATCAGTCTACTTGTAGCTCATGCAAAGGTACAGCCTGTCTCATAACATATTTGTCACCCTGAAATAAGCCTACGCTGCCTGCTGGGTGTTCTTATCTCTGTGCATTCACAGCACTTCTGTGCTGCCAGAGCACCGAGATAAGATAAAATAAATGGTGGCTTATTCTTTTAGGAATTGAGGTTCTGCTAGCTCTCAAGCACTGTTATCCACGTGCCTTGACAGCACTTTTATCTGCAAGCAGTCTTTAATAGGGGCGTTTAATAACTTGAGATAGTCCAAGTAGAGTTCATTATTTGAGTGAGGGAGCCAGCCTTGAGAAGGAAAGGCATGGCTCACTCTCTGCTCTCTTCCTCAAACATTCGTGGCAGCGAATGAACATGGTTCATGGAAAGAAACAGCTGTGACAAGGGCTGATCTTGTCTGTTTTTTTTTTCTTCATCTGTGTTCATCCACTGCAATGTTTTCTGTCGTGGATCTATGGCAACTTGTCCAGCTCTCTCAGCGAATCGCTTCCTCAAAGTTTTCGCCCTTTCTGATGGACCACCGGCACAAAAGGTGCAGACGTCTGTGTCTTTCGTGGCAGTGGTTGATCAGAAAGGGTGAAAACTTCAAAGGTAGCTGGGCACCGATGACAGTATCTTTCTTCGTGCTGTTGGTTCAGCGTGTATCATCAACTTGCCTGCCTTGCTCGTGTTCACGCGTCCTTTATCTCAAAAAAGGTGACTCGACCTGCGCTCTGTCGAGTTCTTGTAAATGCTGTGAATGACTGTATTTACGGTAGGTTTTGCTCTCCATCCTTATCATTTCCACCAAGTTAGGGAGCTATGCAGCAGTTCATTCCTAAGAGAATTGATTTTAAAGTTTGCTGTTTCTGTGGCCTCAGTTCGGGCAATTCAGTGGGTAATGCTGCATTTGCAACAGTGCAAAAATTCAGCTACTATTGCCTTCTCCCTGCGTGAAGAGCAAATTTTGAGCCTTGTATTGGGTTGTTACGAACTGAGTTTTCATTTCCATTCACTATCTACCCTTAAGCGCATCTCTGAGTGTTTTTCTAGTAATGTCTGTGATGTCATCGCTGCGTCACCCAGAGCATCGTCCCTCGCCATGAACCGAGTTGGTTTGCTGTTTTTACCGTTTTAAAATAGTGCTACTTGATATTTGGAAAAGGTCGGTTGTACCGGGGAGCGGGGACTCCAAGGATTGTGATTTTGAAACTTTGGAAAAACACCTTGGCACAAATAAATTCACACGCACAAAAGAGACAAGGAGACAACGGACAGGTGCCAGATGGCAACTGGCACCTGTCCGTTGTCTCCTTGTCTCTTTTGTGCGTGTGAATTTATTTGCGCCAAGGTGTTTTTTCCAAGTTTCAAAATGCTAAACTAACTAGCCCGGCAACATGCCTTACTAAGGATTGTGATGGGATCATTAAATCCGAATGTTGGAAAAACCACCGGAGTTGCCCTTTCAATGTTTCATTGCCTACTTTGCAGGCAAGTGGCACCTGGGCCTTTACTGCACTTCCAAGCAGGACCCATGCCACCACCCCCTGCGCCATGGCTTCGACTACTTCTATGGGCTGCCCCTGACGAACCTCAGGGACTTTGGCAGTGAGGGCGACAGTGTGGTCACCACTTACTGCCCCAACCTCGTTGCCATCTGCTACACGGCCATGGCTTTGAGCGCCGCCAGCTCCTACTTCCTGCTCCGCCGTGGAAGGGCCATCTTGGCATCTTTTATCTTCACGCTGTTCTTTGTCGACCCTGTCGCGCTCCTGCTGTTTATCAAGAGCATTCCAACCATCAACGGTGTGCTCATGCGTGACCTCGACATTGTCGAGCAGCCCATCCGACTGCCAGGGATGACGCAGAGGCTCGTTGCTGAGGCTGGGCAGTTTGTGCGCTCCGCCGTCGCAGAGGAGAAACCCTTCCTGCTGTTTCTCGCTTTTGTCCACGTGCACACGGCGCTGTTCACGCACCCGTCGTTTGCTGGGAGGAGCACGCACGGTCGTTACGGCGACAACATCGAGGAGCTAGACTGGGCCATTGGCAAAGTGAGGGCACGTTTAAGTGTTTCGTATTAACAAACGGAAACGTGATTTTTGTATGTTGCCAATTTCTTTTTTGCAGCAGACTGCATTTGTGGTAGTGTCAGGTGAAACACTATGTCATGTATAGTTGGTCAATTGGTCTATGAGTAGGATTGGGTCAAGTCATGTTTAATGTTACAAAGCTGCACACGGGCTGTGAAAGATGCCAAGTGGAGTTCTTTAAAGCACACTGGAATTGCACAGCACATAGGCATTTTGGAATTCTGCCTGAGTAGAAATGCATCTGCTGTAGCTGGGATTTGATTCCATGTCCTTGGGCTCAGCAGCTGTACGCCATAGCCACTAAACCACCAGAGCAGATCAGACAGGACCAAGCTTGGAGAAGTGTAGGGATTGGTGCTGGCATCTGCCAGTAATAGACAATAAACCTGAGAAGTGGCATGAAGCCGTGTGCCACTGATGCTTGGGTGTCGCGCGACACCTGTGTACCTACGGTGGTAATCATAACACCGGTAACAAGTTTTCAAGGCATTCATTCCATGCCATTCATTTCGTGGTGATGGATCACCGGGCCGTTGAAAAAAAACCACAACATGCATGAAACCATAAAATTGTCTCAGAGACAGTAACACACTTCAGCTGTTGTCATGCACACAGCGAGTTTCTGCAGTTGAGCAATGAAATTTATAGTGCAGTATGTTGGCTTGGCCAGTGGTGCATACTGTTAACTAAGCCAACATTATTGAGTCAAACCAGGGAGGGACAGGACACCTACTGTTGGGTAAGTTGGCTCGGCATGCACGTCATCACACAAGGATGCCAAAAGGTTAACACAGAGTAAAGAAACACATGGTGATGTACTAACAACTGACTGTGTGTTTCTTATTTGTGCAAATAATTGATTACGGTCAGGCCATAATCATCAAGAAAAGCAGTACAGATGCACAAAAAGATAATAAGGATGCAGTGCAGAACCTTATACAAACAAGAATTAAACTGCCAGTGGTTAGTGTGCAGACATGCATGCTTATTTCATCTTGTTAACCTTATGGTGTCCTCATGTGGAGAGCCAGACAGTTTTTTTCACCATGAACTATCCCACAAACCAGGCCATTGTGACTTGTACTGCAACTGTGTGTGAGCAAAGGAAATTTGGATGGCCTTATTAGAGTGATGCTGAGGACAGCTCCATCAGTTTCTGTTTAGCTCTTCTTGGTTAAGGTGATGTTTCTTTGCCAGCAAAGGATGCATTTGTTGCAGAGGATATTGAATTTAAAATGGAGAATTTTTTTTCTCTGCCATATAATTCAAAGTTGCGTTACGAAGGCTGAATATGACTCCATGATTACCGCTATTGTGCTAATCAGATGGTGCTGATAACCCATTGTGCCCTGAAGGTGAGGGGATGAAAAATTGTTTATTTTCGACCTTATACAAACTTCTTTTTTAGGGCAGGCAGCCTCTAACGCAGTACAGTAGAACCCCACTATAATAAACTCAGCTATAGTAAAAACTCTGATATAGTAAAATGAAGCTACAGTCCCATTTCACCTTCCATAGAAGACTGTACATTCTTTTATCGTTTATAGTAGATTTTTTCCGAAGAAACGGCTATAGTGAAGAGCGTAACATCGCGGCAGGCGCGAAGTCTAGGAACGCGAGGCATATAGATAGCGAATGCGATAAAAAGGCGCTCTGTGAGGTGGCTTCACCACCAAAATTGAAAGCCGCGAGGAGAAGCCAGAACCAAAGCGCGCGGCGCTCACGGAAAGAGTAAAGCTGGCAATGAACGTAGCAAGGAACGCTGAGAAAGGAAAGCCAGGAAAAGTGCAGCGAGGACTAGAAAAGGGTGTGCGTTCGTAGCACGGCAACACGAAGCACAGGGAAGCAGTGGCAAGAACCGGAGGCGCGGTGACACTGCACAGGCGATTTTGCCGCACTTGACTGTGTCGCGCGTTTCTTGACTACTGCCTCTTAAATGATGCTGAGGCCACGGAAGACGATGCTGTGATCATGTAAAGCTTTGGTCTTCACATAGAATCAAGCTGGCGTTATATTCGCAGCCACGTTGTATTCGTGCAAATGCAGTAATATATTGATACAAGCCAATGTCACCTTGTCCTTATTGTTCCTTCAACGCTGCTTTTATGATACAGAAGGAAACCAGTATGGTGTACCTGCTCATGGAGAGTGATAGAAGTGGCTGTAGCTATAATGATGAACGAATTTACGCTAAACTGGTTACACGATGAAGGATGAAAAATACATGAAGGAACGAAAGTATAGATGAAGCTGTATTTTCGTTCCTTCGTGTATTTTTTGTCTATTTGTCCTGTAACTAGTTGCCCATATTTCCTTGCACCATGAACAGCCAACTAGATCTCATTCTCGTCTTGTTGTAGCCATATATTACCCCATGTTTTCTGTTGTGCCACCAGGTGACGGAGCTGCTCCAGGAGACAGGTCAGGCAAACAACACCTTCGTTTACTTCTCCTCTGACAATGGCGGCCACATCCAAGAGGTTGGTCTGGACGGCCAGCGGGAAGGCGGCCACAATGGCGTCTTTCGAGGTGAGCACATGCATACTTCCTCGGATGTTTGGAAGTCCAGATTTGGCATTCTGCACTCAGATTTTCATCCCTGCATCCCTGACTTTGAAAGAGTGGGGATGCCAAATTTTCAGGCTCTGTTCTTTTTGCTGATATAACAGTGCACAGGCCCTTAAAAATGACAGACCTGGAGAAGAAGAATGTTGCTGTTTTTCTTGCTTAGAATTTTAGCTTCTCTGTGGTATGGTGTAGGTCAGTGTGCAAAAGCACAATGCTCAGAACTGTGTGTATTTAGAGGAAATAGGTGTGCACAAGTCGAAGACTGGAGTGATGCTTATCCATGAATTTTTACCGCATGAGACATTAGCACCAATACATTGTTTTGGCACTCGGCATGATTGCCTACCTTTTCCTTTCTTCTTGGCTGGTCAGGTGGGAAGACCATGGGTGGATGGGAAGGGGGCATTCGTGTACCCACGTTGGTCTCCTGGCCCGGCCACATTCCTGCCGGCCATAGAATCGACGCATCCACGAGTCAGCTCGACGTGCTGCCCACGCTTTTGGCCGTGGCTGGAACGGAACCTCCCCGGGATCGGGTCATCGACGGCAGCAACATTCTCCCGTTGCTCCGCAACGAGTCTGCAGCTGCTGCCTCACATGAGTTCCTCTTCCACTACTGTGGCCTGCACATCCACGCCGTCCGCTACGTCCCTGCTGACGGTGAGAGTACGATGGTTTGACAGCAGCACATGTTAATAACCTCCTTGGGGTCTTGTAATAGTAACAATGTTTTATTGCCAAGCACAAGAGTATACAGAATGCATATGCTTGAAAGCAAATTTATGGTAGCAGTGCCTTGCTGCTGAGCTTGTGCACTGTACAGGGGAGATTGGCGCGAAATGGCGCAACCATGGAGCAGTAGCATGCACATATATTTTTACATCCTGTTCCTAGTGGTAGTTGAAGTTTATGCAGCTAGCTGCAAATCATTCTGTGGATTAGTTTTCTGCTTGGATATACTTTTTCTGGACATCTTGGCTGAGGCTGCAATGAAGCGTTCAAATGAATTTCAAGGCTCTTTGCCGCATGCTGCATACTCCATGGACGGCTATAGCTGGAAGTTTTAGGAAAGGAACTTTCAGCTTGCTGAGCCAGATTTGCCAACTAGCTGGAAGCTCCAGTAAACTAGTGCTGCCACTTATCATGTGCTTGTAGAAATTCCAAGCTAGTACCAAAGGCACGTGTTATGTTTTTCCTATGTAGCGTTGCATTTCTCTGAAATTTGGTGAACACTGCTTAGGCTGTGTGCAGCAATTCATCTTCCACCAAAGTAATGTGCTACAATATTGTCTGGCTACAGTGTGTCAACAGAAGATGTAGCTTGAATTAATACAGAAATGTCCGGCACACAGCCACTCACAGCACAGCTCATTTTCATCCTCCACCAGTGTGTGCCAAAGCGTTACAGTTACATAGACAATAACATACCATGTTTGCACGAGCAGAACGCTTTTTTTTTTCTTAGTTCATCATTTCAGAACACATCTCACGCTATATTTATACTCCGTTTCATACATAAGATGTGAAAGGTGTGGTAGTAGTCCGGACGGGAAAATAAAGGGAGCCGTGTTATTCCGCGCTTGCTCTGTGCCCGAGTGGACTAAGGCACGAGAAAGGTACAGCATGACGTCAGCAGTAAGAGTTATTTGATCAAGTTCATGACATGTGTCATGTAGTAAGCCTGCAGACAAAGGATTCACTATGTTTCGCTCGCCACAAGGAACGCACTACTTTTTGGTCGCGGACGCAGGCAGCGCAAACAAGTGCGCTAGCTTTGACAGCGTTCCACCTGATTTATGAAACGGAGTATAGAACCAAGGTACGATAGTAACGCGATTTTTTTCTCGCTGCACCTCAAGACAGCTACAGCGAGCGTCACCGCCAGACTCGCGAGCTGCTAGGAGAAGCAAACTTAGTGACGGCCGAAGGCGATGGTTGCTACGAACATGGGAAGAAGGCGGCGCAGGTCGTTGAGAAAGCGGCGGCACTGAAAGCTGTATGGGCACGAAATACAAAGCAGCGGTGGCGGCCTCTGCTGCGCGGGAGGTTGCATTCGTTTACGCGTCAGAGGCTTTTCTTCGCTTGATGATGTTGCGCGAGGCCCTTAAGTGTTGGCTGTCAAATAATATCGATGTATCTGTTCCTTCAGAGACCTTAGCTGTAGTTGGCTTGAACAGGCCGAGATCGCGTAATCTTCTTTTCCATTTTCTTGAGGTCTCCACTCATTATATTTGTGGTTGTATCATATCATTAACATTGGCTTGTGGTACAGATTACAGAGTTTCTCTTATAGAGTTTGCTTTGCTACTGTGAAAGCATATAGGATAAAGACTGGAAGAAATTATGCTTATGTTAGATAAAAACAGTTTACAGTATTCTCAGCATTGTCCTTTCGTCAGTCATTTGATGTTGACATTATGTTGAGTTTATTTGAATCCTGGTACTTTCTTAAAGATCTAAATTCCTGTTTTGTAACAGTGCACAATGATGCCAAAAAGGGTTTTGTGTTTCAAGAGACCAAACAGGCAGAAAATTGACACTGTACATTGAACATTTTTTCTTTGCAGGTTCTGGAGTGTGGAAAGTTCACTTCCACAGCTCCGACCCCGCTCAGTGCAGCTACGTCTGCCACTGCTACGGCAGCTACGTGCTGGACCACGACCCACCGCTCGTGTTCCACCTGACTTCTGACCCGTCCGAGTCGCGGCCACTCAACGAACGCGATGACCCCCGCGTTACCAAGGTGCTGGCTGCGGTTGAAGCGGCAGTGGCGAAACACAAGGCGTCGCTGCAGAGCGTGCCACAGCAATTCGACTTCCTCAACTCGGTCTGGCTTCCATGGCTGCAGCCATGCTGCAGCTTTCCCTTCTGCTCCTGCAGGGAAGAGAACCACACGCTCGCCACAACCATTGACTTCTGAGCCTGCTATCAGCCCACGTGGACATCACAATCCGTGCGAACTTGTGTATGGACAGTGAATGTCATTCCACCAGTGCTTTACAACATTTTTTAGATTGGTGTAATTTCTCTCAAGACTGCATCTGTGTGCGTTTCTAGGCTCAAGAAGCCTTTCATTCTGCCTCATCGTCGTGCTCATATGACGTCCTGCAACTGTGGTGATGTTGAAGAAGCACATAGACACTATACGTAGATGTGATATATAACGTAGACCGTATGCAACTTTGTTTTTTACTTGGTGATGAAGATAGATATAGGAAATGAATTTCGTTGTTAGTTATTTTGCATGTTTTTAAGCTGTTTCTATTACCGGTGTAGCACCTAAACTACGCAGTTCAAGACTGCATGCATGTAGGAATCTCTTTTTTGCCTCCTACATCAGTGTGGCATCTTCAGTAAGAGACCATGAAACTGGGGTGTAGAGTAACTGACACACTTATATACAAAGTATGGCATCAATCACCTTTGTATACTACCGAAAGGAGGCTAGCCAGTGCAGCTTGCATCGGCTTTTAGGCATGTTTCTAGCTAATCTGTAGGTGGCTGACATCATAAGCACACCAATCGGCACTGGGTTTTGTTTAACTGCAAAAACTGGTGTTACCCACCAAAAGCATGGAATGCAAACTTCAGTGCAGTCACCTAATTTTCTGACTATGCAGGGACCAGTGCAATTGCCTGTGCTGTTCTTTGCATTCATTCAGTATTAACTTTACAGTTTGTGTCAGAATGAGAGACTTACGTTGTCTCTCAGTAGTCTAGTCCACAGCGATCAATTTTGTGAACGGGTCTTGTGATTTTATAATTCAACTATGCGACCTGAGGTTGCACTTGCTCTTATCTTCTTGAAATATTCACCCGCGTGATGGCCGTCATAGACGCCTGTTTGCTGCACACACTGTTTTTGTGCGCATTTTTCAAGTCACTGAAATACTGCGGCGTAATTATGGAAACGTGCTTTTATAATAAAGTTTTGTTGCCTCAGATGTGCAGTCAGGCCTGTTATTTTGCAACAGCTGCAGCACAGAATATATTTTTGTTCCGCATGTTTACAAAAAATAGGTTTGCAGCTAATGGTATGCATGTCAACAATGTGGCTTTTGCAGCGGCTTTGGTTGCATTTACAACTATGGTTGCTCATATTCTCCACTCACACATTTGTCAGAAAAATATCAAGGCTTTGCAACACAAGAGTTGTACAGCCCTATGGTAATAGAAATTGCAGCGCAGAACATTCCCTAAGCAAAAATTAGCTCTTTTGCAGAGTTTTTTTCACTGTCTCCAAATGAAATTTTAGTGTGAAAGAGGTGCTGCTATGCCACAGTTTGATCTTGCATTCTTTGAAACAGCATCTCTCAGGTGACATCGTCCTTTGACTGGTTTGCTTATAATGATTGGCAGTGCTGTTCTATGCCATAAGCAAGAACTTTGTCGAGTAGACCCAAAAATTCCCATTTCCGGCTGTTTTTTCTGCAGTTGTTGGGAAGCTGTGAATTCGAAAAAAGTGGGCAATTTTGGTTCTTAAAACTCCTTGAAACTCTGTAAAAATTTCCTTTTCATCAAATTTACTTCTCAAATTACTGAAAAAGGGGAAACTCATCACTGATAAAAGCAGATGGCAACGAGAGCCAAAATTAGGCAGGACAATAGGATAGAACAGGCCTATTGCTGGTCTTGCTGCTGTTTGAGAGCTTTGCTGTACGTACACAGATTACCTTGGATGCAAAACCATGCAGAGATGGGAGGAAATGAGGCCACCATGGATAAGGTTACTGCAAGTGATATATGTGCACAGCGCTCGTGCTGTTCTGCTGTTACCGTGTCTTTAATCTTCTACTGTGCTGCAGTTTGCTTATTAAACATCTTTTCCATTTGCTTCTGTCCACTATCTGCCATGTGCTTTGTAACAGGTCAACATCGCAGTTGAGTATTACATTGTGCAAGAAGATATTATACTAGCACTGCACCTCCGAGCTAAGTCTCAGCACGACAGTAAAACGGCGCTAGCATTTCTGGTGCTACAAGCTAGAACTCCATTACCCCCAACTATTGTTTGGCATCCTTCAGTGACCCTTATGCTATTAAACTTCATTCATTGACATTAAAACTCCACTGCCAAGTTATAAGGCCTCCAAGTTTCGATTTCAACGCTGCTTTAGTGATCTGCTTTGCTGTTGAACTAACACATGCACCTGAACTTGCTTTGGCTCCTGGGTCAGTTTTTGTTAACACACTGTTCTGCATTCACTGAGAATGAATAAAGTCGTGAATCCTCAACATTAGTCAGCAGACAAAAGATGCCTCCTGGTATTTTTTATTCAGTACAAGTACACTTGCTGATTTTGGAATTATGTGCAGGCTGTAGTAGTACTTCACCTCCTATAAATGCATGACACGTGTTTGATGCTTCTTGAAACAAACACTGCAGTATATACACAGCCAGGCTGCACTCATACCAGATGTAGGCTACAGCAAACTACAATTGCGTGGTTGGATGCACAAAGACACAAGCAACACCAGTAGCACAGAGCACCACGGTACTCGCTCTAGTACGTCACGGCAGTCCACTACACACCACCTGCCTATTTCATTGGCTCATAGGGACTTGTCCATTTTTCAATGTCATGAGGCATCGACAAAATTATTCCACGGATCTTCCCCAAAACTATAGAGTTTGTGCAATGAAAATCCTCTGGTCCATATGGAGGCAGCAGGCGAACCGAGCCTGCGATGACAAGCACGCCGGGCTCGTTGGCAGGCTCTGTGACGGGAATGCGATTGATGCACATCCACGATCGCAGCATCTCCTTTTTCTGTCGCAGCTGCTCATTCCTCAGCTCCATGCCTTGTGGCATAAACAGCTGCTCGATCTGCTCTTTCTCGGCGGGAGCTGCATCTGTGACCACAGTCAGCGACTTGACAGCGTGCCCCATGATGACGTGCACAGTGATCGGCTTTTCACCGTCGAGGAGGACCAGGACAACGCTGCAGGAAAAAGGAAATGCGGTTCACAGAAATGAACACCCACCCTCAGTATGTGCTCTCTCGTCGGACAGAGTACAGCTGCTCCACCGTATATCGAAAAGATCCACCGCAATGGCTCGGTGTTTAGGGCCCTCGGATATTGAGCTGGAGTAACCGGGTTCGTTTCCAGCCACGGAGGCCGCGTTTCGATGGATGCGAAACGCAAAAGGCGCCCACGAGCTGTGCGCTGTCGGCGCGAGCTGAAGAACCTCAGAGGGTATAAAATAATCCGGAGCCTTCCACTACGGCGTCCCTCATAGGTCCTGTCGCTTCAGGTCGTTAAACCCCACAATTTACTTAGCTTTAGCGGAAAGCTCAGCTTTCGGGTTGCGAAAAGATGAAAAGCTAAGTCGCGACTGTAATATATCAAACGTGTGTAAAAGCGCTGATTTAGCAATAAAAGCTACGTTCGCTTCCATCGAGCGTCCGTACAACGACGATGCGCCGTCTCAGGAACTCGTCTCGTCTCGCCGTACAGTGCTGGAAAGCGGGCTACGAGCTAGTAGTGGTTTATTAAAATAATAACAAAAAGGAAGGAAAAGATTTTTGCTAGCCCCGGCATCTGCCATCGCTACGGAAGCACCTGAGCTTGATCTCTTTATTATTATTATTATTATTTTTTTGCAACGAGAAATAGCGATTTCATTCGCACGAAGCGCGAGTACGCTGCACTGATGACACTAGAAACTGCGATTTCAGTGCGACCTGCTATGAACTGCACTAAAAACGATGGGCCATAAACGCAACTGTCATTTTCCATGCGTTCACACTAACCTTTTTGACACGGTGTCGATGGTCTTCACGTAACCCGCCAGCACTTTCCCGTCGATTGTTTCAACACGAACGAGCTTCCTCACGTACGACATTAGCAGTAACGGATCATCGCTAAGCACACCGTCGTGTGTCTGCTCGGAACTCGTTGTTGCTTCAGGTTCCATTGCTCATCGCACAGCACAACGAGCTGAACGAAAATCACCGGCTGTGCTTCTTCCAACAGTTCTTTCAACTCTTGGTACAGTGAGCCAGAAGCACCAGAAGATCCAAGGAAGATCAACGGCTGACGGCACACGCTGCCCCGGAACGACTTAAGTCGAGCAAGTAGACAAATCCGCTGGTAATTCTAGTTCACTATAACGGGCACAGCGGCACTATAGTTCCTACCACTAGCCACTACTACCATCGTGGTAGGAACCCTACCGTGTTTCGGGTAAAGTAGTTAAGCGAGTATGCTTGCAAAACTATCTTAACTCTACGCTCCCTAGCTCGGGAACTGTATAACAGTAAAACTTCGTCCAGTTTCGGTTTCAGTTACATACTAGGAAGCTTGGCCGGCTTGCCAGCCGCAAGAAAAACAGAATTTGAAATAAACTCTGTCGCCCTACCTCCAGTTTTCAATTATTAAAATATACGATATTTTGCTGAAAACAATGCAGTCTTTTGGATAACAAACCAATAGTTTTTACTTCGGACGCCTCGGGCACCTCCACAGAGCCGGTTGGTGCTGTCTTCGCGCGCGGTTTTTTGAGTACGACATTCAGGACTTAACTACACTTTACGACGACGTACTATAAGAAATTGTAAGAAATTGCACACTTCTTAAAAGTTCTGGAAGTGGAACGAGAGCTTCACTTCGCCTCAACATGGCAAATCGATAATTGTCGTGTTTTGAAAGGCAGGCAGATATTACCGTGCGCTCATATCGTCGAATTGTTCCTGGTTTGCATTCAATGTGCGTTTCATTATCGCCTATGTTACATTATTAGATTCACAGGAACGGCACGAAATACACATTTGGAAGGAATGCCTTTTACCGAAACAGCATACAACGGAACACCCGCACATGTCCTATGATGACCTGCGGCGCCGTAGCATGGGGTTTCATAAACGATTTTGATGAGAGAGAGAGACAAAAATGTAGCAGAGTCGACTTTCTTTTAAAGAGTTTCTATGGATCACATCGAAAAGTTGAGACAGCCATAGAAATGGGAATGCTTTTGACGATAGCAGAAACGTTATTAGGAAAAAAAATGCAAGACTGCCATCGGGTGATCTGCGGATATATTGATTGCTATGGTGAAATCTTTCATTATATGAAAAAAAAATGCTTTCATAAACGGTTTCTCGCTCAAAAATTCCTTTGTCCAAAATTGTTGAGTGTGTTTCACTTATAAGTTTGAAATCAGCATATCATGAAGGGCTTTTGTTAAGTGCGTTTTAGTTTTTAAGTCAACTTGTGAGGTGCTTATCAGCCTGTATACTTAATTTACCAGCTGTAGGGGGCCCGCTTTCCGTACTGGTCGCAGCTGGAGAAAACGTTGCAGTGATATAGTGGCTGCGCTTGTAGTTATGCGTGAGCCAGCACCAACCATGGTTTACCCACTGCCGCTAGAAGAAAAAAACGAAGCGGGAGTATTGAGATGACCAAAATGCTGTCTGTTATTTCACTTTAAATATTATTCTGTCGCTTTCATTGATGCATTTTCCAAAATTCACGCTTACTGCTAATTTTTGTCGCAATCTCCTCTGGAAATTTCCTTGTTTATGCCACTACACCTTGGTCAATCCCCCATACGGGTATGTGCCATGCCTTACGAGGACGAAGAAGAAGAAGAGATGATGGTGAGCAGGTATTACCGAAGCTCTGCGCAACAAACTACGCTCACTGACACTAATTGTTGCAGCGACGGGACCCAACAGCGGCAAGACATTCGCGACAAGATCATCTCGACGACCACCGAGGAGCACGCCAGCTTCAGGGTGCGCGGCGTCATCGTGGGCGTGAACCTGGCGATCGTGCTGCTCGCGCTCGTCGCATTCTGGTGCGCCGCCTTCTCCTACGCGTTGCGGCCCTCGCAGCTGAAGCTGCTCCTGCACAACCTGATGAGGAAGTCCCCCTCCTTCACGCTGCTGATTCACCTGGACGCCTTCACCATCGCCCTCAGCGTGGCCCTCGGAACGGTGTCCGCCTGCGGCATGGTGGGCGCACTGCGCGAGAACGTTGCCGTGCTTGAGGTCTACCAGAGGCTGCTCGCAATTCTGATTATGATCTGCAGCTTGCTTGCCTTAGCGACCGTGATGGCGCCACATTCGGTACGCAACCACCTCAAGGAGAGCGCCTACGTCGAGTTTATCCAGGGCTACCGGCACAGCGACCACTTCCAGTACCTGATCGATGCACTCCAAGCGTCCATGCGCTGCTGCGGCTTCTCGTCCGACACGTTCCGAGACTGGGAGAAGAACGAGTACTTCCGCTGCGCCACGGACAACCCGAGCAACGAGCGGTGCTCCGTGCCAAACTCTTGCTGCCGTAGCCGGGTGCTAGGAGTGAACGGTTCGGAGCCCGTGGTAGTCTCGAGATTCTGTGGTCACGGCGTGCTGCTCATGGAAGAACAGGAGGCCTGGAGGTACGTCCACACGCGCAGCTGTGCCGACGCTGTGCTGACGTACGTCATGGACAACCTGGTCACGTTCGTTGGAGTTGCTATGCTGTTCAACATTTTTCTGCTGACCATGCTTGGTACGTCAGTTGTGCTGCAGGACCAGATCTACGCGATGATGGACATCTACGAGGCGTACTACAAGACCGTGAGCGAAGGGCAGGAGGCCATGCTGGAGGCCGGTCTGATCAAGCTGGCCGAAAAGCCTTCTAAGCAGCCACCGGGGACTTCCACAGTCGAGAAGACAAGATAGAAGCCTCATCAGTTGAGGTGTCTCGCAGTTCGGCGCTGGGCCTGCTCGTATGGAACGGACCGAACACTGACGGCGAAGAGCCATAAACACCTGCTAGCGTTTCCGAATCGAACATAACTGCGCGATACTGCTCGCCATTCATTACAATGTGATTTTTAGTTTCATAGATTTCTTATTCATCCCTGATTCGGCACTTGTTTTCTACCGTATCATTCTGAACAGTTTCTCAGATCGTTCAGGCAGTGATACTGACCTTGAGAATATATATATCTTCTTGCTCACCCGCATCCTTTCAAACAAGTGTCTTCCGATGTATTGAATGTTACCCGTTGTTTGTAGCATAGTTGCTTAAGCGATTGTGCATATAACGTGATTCGACACCATTTATCGTTTTCTGCATCTCTTATATTGTATACACGCAAAGAACATGCGTGTGCCTTCCCGATACTGTAGGAATGGGGGCGTTCAAGAGGATGAGTCCGACTACGAGCTTCGCTTAGAAAGCTTATCCGTATCTTTAAATGAAGCGAGCTATTACATGATATGCCTGCAATATAACAGTTCATTGCCTTCGATGTGCCTTTGAATTTAGCGTTAGGTGTTACTAGCTACTAATTATTCAGTTTTACGGAGTAAACCATCCGCAAATAAACAGCCTGCCCCAATCACCAAAGACCCGCCACCTCCGCTGCACCGCGAGCACCTCACTACATTTGAGAATTTGTAACTATAGCAGATTCTTTCTCTTTCCGCGGGAGCCATTGCATGCCAGATTTTCGCCCGGTCTTGGGCGTCTGCACTGCCGTACACATATGGACAGCACTAATTACTTATACCGATGGTTTGTGGTTTGTGGGGTTTAATGTCCAAAAGCGACTCAGACTATGAGGACACCGTAGTGAAAGGCTCCGGAAATTTATTTATTACAGAGACCTGCAGCGCCCGAAGGCATTATTGCAGGGGGAAACAATCACTTCTGCTCGTTTGGCCGAAAAGACCACAGAAAACAAAAATACAATTGACACAACTAATAATAGATGAGGAACAGCGTGCACTGAAGGAGGACAACCGTGCTCCATAAATACAATGATACTATAATGAAGTGAAAGACACGCGCAAGACAACTGCGCGCCACGTCACACATTAATGCGCGGATCTTCCGTGCAGCACTCAGTGACGCCGGCTGGCAGCCTGTTTCACTCATTGATCGTCCGAGGAAAGAACGAGGTTTGGTAGCTATCTGTTCCTACATTTAATCTCTCGGATCTTCCACTGATGATCAAGTCCTCTAGAAAAAAAAAGAGGTTGAAGCAGGTATACCGGTCGTTGTCAATGCTCAGCTTTCCAAAATAGATGCGATGCATGATTTCAAACCTCAAACGTTTCCTACGGTTAACTAAGATCCCCAACCATGGTGGTTTTTAAGAGACGTGACACTAGTTGAGAAGCTGTAATTATTGGACACTCATCTCGCAGCATTATTCCGGTCGCACTCGAGCATGTCACATAAGTAAGCAAACTGGGGGTCCCATACAGGGCAGGCATATTCAAGAATTGGTCGTATGTAAGTGAAATACAGGAGTTGTTTGACATTACACTGTGCTTTATTGAAATTTCGTATTAAGAAATTAAGCATTATGCAGGCTTTGGATGCAATGTACTCAACTTGCCTCGTCCACTTAGGTTAGATTTCGACCACCTGGAGTTTTTCAACGTGCACTGACATCGCACAGTACACGGGCCTCTAGAATTTCTCCTCCGCATCTTTATGAGACTATACTATACATAAACATCGCTTATCCTCCTCCGAACAAGGTGCAAATTGTGTCACCACCTTCTTGCAGCGCTTACAATGCGATGATTTCAGTTCCAAAATATGAGTTGAATATATGTTTTGCTGCATTTTGAACCTTTTGGTGTGTGTTGGGAAATGTCCAATACAGAGAAAATTAAGAAATTTTTTGACTCACAGAGGAAAATCAGAACCCCGTGTTCTCTCAGAAGTGTGCTTAAGTGTGTTGGTTGCACTGCTGCGAGTACTAATAAAGGATAAAGTGCTTTCCACCTGTTGAAATGAGCGATCCTGTGATGTAGAAAATTAAGTTGTTTCGTCGTGAACAATTCTCGGCGTCGTCTATGCGGGCATCTATTTCTGAGATCTGACTGGTTATTTCAGTGGTATTAGCGCCTACTGTGTCTAGGTCAGTGCGTAGGGCCGCTATGTCTTGATAGTGCGTTTCAAGGTCAGCCAGTCTCTTACTTAGGTCGGCAATAGTTTTTTTTGGTAGATGTCATCTGGTTTCTGAGACCCTGCGCCTCACTGACTAGCTGTGACTGACCGGCAGAAAGCTTTTTCAGTTCGATAACTCCTTGTACGTGAAGTTTGATTCTATTTGTACCCACCCCTTATGTAATATCCCCTAACTGGGGGTCTCTAAGATAATAAAGTAATGTGATGTGATATGGTGAATTCGCTGACCGCCACCGTAAAGCAAACTGTAGAGACCGCCACCGGAAGCGAAACAGTACAATTTTGACTATGCTCACTAGATGGCGGCACACGTTCTGCAAGTAACCCATGAAAAGCTTTCTAAGGCACTAAACCACTAAACCTCCTTACATGGCGTACAATGGCCGTGCAGGTGGTGGATAGGTTACTCATGCTAGAGAAGTAAGATTAGAAGAATGGGAAAATGAAGAAAAGAAGATAGCTTGGGTAGAATACAGATGCGCCTATGACACTCGTTGCGAGCAGCCTCAACCTATCGAATGCAGTAGGGTTTTAACGCGATAACGTTAAGGGTTCTGTGTTGCAGAAAAGCCGGCGTCGGCGACGGCTTTGGCGTTGGCGTTGTTTGTAGTGAGCGAAAAATCCTTTAACAAATTCCCAGCAACCCGCGTGGTCCACCTAGGTCACGTGACCGTGTGACGTCATCAGTACCTGCCCACCGTGGAAGGCGGCAGTTAAATTAATGACCGGTCTCGAGCGGTTGCTCGGGAAGAACAACCTGGGCCTCACAAGCTCTATCAGTGGGAGCACCTGCCACCGCACGGCAGTGGCGCATCGCTTACCGCTGCACCACTGCGGCGCTGGCGCAGTGGTATGAACTCCCAGCGATCTATGAATGTATAGTGGAGAATGGCCAGTTGCGTATGTATGGGCATTGACCCAATAACGCAACTGAGTCATACCCTTAAGGCCGAGCTTATGTGTCCCGTCCAGTTTTAGTGCGCTAGCACTTATAGCGGCCATTCCCCGCATTTATCAGTTATGTGTTTGTCTGTTTGAAGCCCATTCTGTGGCAGGCTGCTCACCTGCCCAGGTATATATATAAGCAGGGGATGAATATCGGATGGATCCGGTAGAATATAAACGGAAATGAGTTGACACACGGTGGAAAAACAACTTTCTTTATTGTAACATTTCGGCGATCGGCCAGGGTCTGGAGTGAGGAAATTTGTTTTTTCACCGTGTGTCAACTCAATTCCGTTTATATGTATGTATGTATGTATGTATGTATGTATGTATGTATGTATGTATGTATGTATGTATGTATGTATGTATGTATGTATGTATGTATGTATGTATGTATGTATGTATGTATGTATGTATGTATGTATGTATGTATGTATGTATGTATGTATGTATGTATGTATGTATGTATGTATGTATGTATGTATGTATGTATGTATGTATGTATGTATGTATGTATGTATGTATGTATGTATGTACCTAGCAACCTGCCCACCGTGTCAGGCAGCAGCTCATTTAATCATGAGAGGCTGCTCGGGAAGGCCAACATAGGTAGCAACCCAACCCAAGCAGTCCAAGTCCCACCGATTGCAGCACCCGCCATGGAAGGGCAGTGGCGCATGACCGCTGCACCACTGCGCCAGGAGGGGTAGGAAATCTCCCAGGGGTCTATGAATGGAGAGAATGACTAACCTATTACCGCTATCCGAAAAGCTGCCATCCGTGAACACTGCACCTGAACACCGGAACCGAAGGGAAAACGAACTGCTAGTGCACCTAATTCGCATTTTGCCTAACTACGCAAATCACCCATCATTTTATTGTTCACATTTTCGCCGTTGCTCATCGGCATTGACCTTTTTTCACCGGTCGGCTTTCAGCTGCCAAAAATATTTTGGGGAGACTTAAGCTCATTTTGTCATGGGCACTGTTTCCTCTTTCGCAGTCGCGATCATTATGTGAAAGGCCCCATGACACACATATAAAACCCTGCTTTAAACGAGCCATACGAACGTGCTTTCGTGCCAGTCAACCGATCTGCAATTATGCTTTTCGGGAATAGTATGGTGTGACCGCTGTAGATCGTGGGAGGTAAAAAGCTGAAGTCATAATCAGCGCTCAAACTTCCAACAAGGCAGGTGCTTGGCAAGGGATAAACGTTTTATAGAACTCGCTACTGGACCATCCAGACCACTAGACTTCTGACCCTGCAGAGCAAATATGGCCGATTTGACCCCTACTAAAGTAATAGGCCCCTCAATGACTGCATGCTGCTTTACTTCAAGTAAAGGAAACGCTTGTTCGAAGTGGCTGAAATCTGACCCACTAAACTGGTCACTACTATTACAAAACAGCCGCATTTAGTAATTAAAAAAACACAAAGAATACCGGGCACGTAAGTGCATGTATCGCTTCTGTATCGGATTTCTAAAACCTCCTTGGAAATCATCATTAAACACGCGGCGAGATGGTTGTTCATTAAAGAACCTCCGTGTCCGCATCGTAGTCAAAAGCTTACCAAACCTATCTCACTTAAATAATCGGTTCAACACGGTTGCCCGCTATCGCCTTTGTTAATCGCCTTATATCATGAGCACCTACGGTTCAATTATTATAGTAAAAAACACAGTAGTCGTGGCTTCTCGCTATCGCATTTTGAAATTAAAAATTTGGCTTGTGCTGATGACTTCTTTTCTGTTCCAATGAAGAGTGCGCTGAAGGTTCTGCAATTAACTGAGAAGTTTTAAAAGAGGCCGGGTGCGGCTCTTAGCCTTAATAAGTAATCACCTTAACGCCACCTGCAAGGCCCCATAATGGCGAGCGTAGCGTCAATGAAAGCCATATGTCGTGAAAAAAAAAAAGATTATAGGGAAAGTGGAAAGTCGGGGAAAGGTGAGGTGACAAAAGACACTGGACGCAAGAGGGAAAACTAAGGAGGAATGATAGAGTGGAGAAAAAGGAAAGAAGGAAGTTGGGTTTTGGAGGGAACAACACAGGTGGTAAGGGAAGAGAGTTGGGGTACAAGGGCACGAAAGAGGCGATCCAGGAAGTGGCACCTGGGAAAAACAGTCATTTTGTTCCTTTAATTTTTTTGGAGCCCATATTTCGTGCCATCATTCGTCTTCTTGAATGGCGGTTGTTTGGCACCGTCCTCCCAGGCTTAACATTGCTAGTTCCTCGACACTCTCGCGCATGCGCACACACAAACGGTGCGGGTCTGTAACTAAAAGCGGATGAGTAGATGCCGACGAGTTCCTGCGGAAAGAAGTGCACGGCACTTCATTACTCACCGCGTAACCAGATCGGATCCGCGAACATTTCTCCTAAACTTTTCCCTTGGCTTAGCGTTCCGGCGCTGTCTTCCGTTCCGCATTTTTACCGCAGGAAGCCTGCCAAGGTGAGTTACAGCCGTCGTTAAAAAAATGCTGGTTTTTACCGTTGGAAGGCGCTGTGCTGTGCGGATAAGTAGAATGCCTGGATGTCCGCGGCGCTGGCCATCGAGGCATCCTATAGGGATAAAAGGAGTGGGTGAGGGGAAGTGGGGGAAAGGAAGAAAGAAATGGGGACGGTGGGATAACTGCGCACCCATTGAAATAGGCGCGGTTTTATACTCAGTTTCTTCCCTGTAATTACGGCGGAGTGACACGGCTTTTTCTCCTTTATGCTGGTTTAAGTAATACGCCGAAGCAAAAGAAAAAGTAATCATATAACACGCGTGCACACAAATGTACGAACAGAGTATAACCACTTGTCAACAAACGCCATGTGAACAAGCCAGCTAAGTGCCAATTCATTTGTTTGTAGAGTGGCATTTAAGTGTTTGTAGTGCACACTCTACCCGCTCTGTGGCACGTGCACTCGTCGTACAGTCCAAAGAAGCAAGCTGCTTAGCCCCAACCCCTCTTCTCCCTTCCTTCTCACCCACTTAAAAAATAGAGAGAAAAAAAGGCAAAGAGAAGGACAGAAAGAATGAAATAAAAAGAAAATAAAGTCGGGCGAAATCACAGGAATGTGACAAGCTGAATAAGCGGACAACGACCTTGAATTTCTTTTAAAGGTGCCCGTGTGCTGTGCAATGTCAGTGCACGTTAAACATCCCCAGGTGGTCGAAATTATTCCGGAGACCACCCCTGCGGCACCCCTTTCTTCCTTTCTTCTTTCATTCCCTCCTTTATCCCTTCCCTTAGGGCGCGGTTCAGCCCCGCCGCGGTGGCTCAGTGGTTAGGGCGCTCGACTAATGATCCGGAGTTCCCGGGTTCGAACCCGACCGCGGCGGCTGCGTTTTTATGGAGGAAAAACGCTAAACGCTAAGGCGCCCGTGTGCTGTGCGATGTCAGCGCACGTTAAAGATCCCCAGGTGGTCGAAATTATTCCGGAGCCCTCCACTACGGCACCTCTCTCTTCCTTTCTTCTTCTTTCACTCCCTCCTTTATCCCTTCCCTTACGGCGCGGTTCAGGTGTACAACGATATATGAGACAGATACTGCGCCATCTCACCCCCCCCCCCCCCCAGAAAAAAAAACAATTATTAGGGCGCGGTTCAGGTGTCCGCCGAGATGTGAGACAGATACTGCGTCATATCCTTTCACCAATAACCAATTTTCTTTTCGGGACAGTACCGGACCGTGGCCCCATCTTGGCTCTTAGACACGCCTCAAGCTGTCCGTGGTCTGCCTATCGATGCGCGGTCATTGCTCGTAAAGCGGTGCTTAGTGGACGTGCAGACGTAGGAGCACACGCTTTTTCAGCTCGTGTGTTTATATATTTTTTTAACTTTTCGTTACTGCTTTAGTCGCCTGCTGCATAGCGGCTCCGTAGTGGCAGTGTAAACCGACAGCACTGTTTCGTCGCACGTCAGTGGATTTATTCCCATTTATTTCGCATAACTACACGTGCGAAACTAAGGAACAAAAAAGTATGAATAGAAATCAATAATACATTTGAAAATTTCACTTGTGAGCGATCTCTGTGAAGGATGTATCACGACTCATTGAAGGGATTAGGGCTGACTTCTACCACCTGAGGGCTTGTGACTTGTGTCAGAATCTCTAACTTTAACACGTGTCATAACCTCGGTATGCAAAAGTCTTTGCATTTCGCCTCCACCTAAGTGCGTCCTCCGCAGCCAGGACCAAACCCTCCACACTGGCGCCCAGCAGTGGGACGCGGTAACCACTAAAACCATGGAGGGGGCGTGCGTAAGTGATATAATAGGAGCAAAGCAAGGAAACCACTCCACCTTGCAAAACTGGCTTCCTACAATCAATTTTTTCAGCCATTTCGTTTGTGTATTGGCAAAACTGAAGTAGTAGTAGATTATTTTTGCAGACGTACGACTTTCGTGAGGCAAGAAAGAAATGAGGAAAGACGAAAAGAAGGCAAACTAAAATATAAGGAAGGAATTAAAGAAATAAATAAAGACGGAAAAAAGGAGGAAAGAAAGGAAGAAAGAAGAAAGAGAAAGAAAGAGAAAGAACGAAAGAATGAAGGAAAGAAAGAAAGGAAGAAAGAAGGAAATAAAGAAAGAAGGAAAGAAAGAAAGAAAGAAAGGAATGCTTTTTCTATATGGAGTATTGTAATCTCGCAATTTTATTTTGTCTCGTGCAGTACGAAACCACTACATTGCTAGGCATTTTCAACCCTGCAATGCACCACGTTCACGTCTTGGCAGCAAAAAGAACGAGTAAAAAGAAAGAAACATATTATTTTAGCTGTAGCAAGTTCCTCTTTTTTTTTTCCTTCTTCATCTATCGGCAAAAGTACGCGCCGTGTTTAGCTTGGTGCACGAGGCTTGCTTGTCGACATCTTCTCCACGCCCTAGCTGCCCCTGTCGCAATTCTGTACGCCCGTCAATGAAAATTTTGTGGTGCTGAGTGGAGTCTACCCAAAACAGCCCACATAACAACGCCCTCGTTCGAAACGGTAAGACACGTGCAGGGAGAGATTGAGAAAACAAAGCAAGAAAATAAATCGATGCCCCTCTTCGATTTGAAAAAAATGCCCTCGTGTTTTGGCCTCATTCTTCACATTCCCGAACCGATGCTTATTGAACCGCGCTCGGTTTTCGCATTGCTGCGAAACACTGATAAGCATGGTTCGAACGAACAAGCGAGACACGGCAGACGTCGAGACTGAGCCAGGCATCAAATGAAAAAGAAAAGGAGATGGAATGCTAACCGGGCAGGCATTTCAACATTTTTCATAGGCAGCAGTTCTGGACAGGGGACGTCGCTAGACTATTTATCCTTTCTCTAAGAGACAGGTGGACGGTAATAGTGATCTTCGATTTGGGTTATAGTAAAATTGATGGAGGTTGCATAGGTGTAGCCAAAATTGAAGTTAGAATATTTAGTCTGCATGTACTACAGTCAAGCCCGGATGTATCGATCTTGGAGGAGTCGCGGAATGGGTCGATATATCGATAAGGAGATATATAGAAATATGGCAACAGATGAGCATATCGGTAACCTAGAAGGAAGTATACACTGCACCGAGGCTAGGGACGCGCTTCTCGGAACGAGGTGCTGCCCGCCGGTGCGTTGGCAGCGCACCGCGTGCTAGGCGTTGTTAGGCCTAAACTGCTTTGCATCGAAACAGGATCGGACGAACAGTGGTTTCGAATTAGCCACTTGCCTACCACAAGGTGTATAGTCCTGTTACAGTGCACCATAAATAGAATATTCGTTCATTAAAATTAACATGCAGTTCGTTTCCGCAACACCATAGGCAGTGAAGCACGCCAGTTAGGTTGGCTTCGCCGCATGATAGCAATGCAGAGTGGAAAAGAGTACAAGTGACCGAAGGCCGCCCTCGCCACGCTGTTGCACAGCTCTAGAGCTGCCAGCAGGTGCCAAAGGCCGCGCGTCTGGCCATTCCCCGAGCGCGAAAAGTGGCCGAAGACCACCATTAGGAGAAGCGCCCCTCGCAGGGACACGTCGCTCCGTTTGGTATATAAGAAAGACAGGCGAAATTGGAGTTCGATATACTGCGCGACTTTCCTATACATTTAGACTGGATTTTGAAGGGGATAATCTGTAGCGAAGAAATTGTAAAAGTGGCACCAGTCCAAGCCAGAGAAAGCAGCTTTGTGACGATACCGCTTAGATCGGTCTTCTCTCCTCGTGGGTCTCATCTGACTTTCGAGAATGGACAGCTGTCTTTTTTGGAACCTAAAATGACAGGAAAGCTTGCAAGGCTTTTCAGTCGCCGTAAACCGCTGGAAAAAAAAAAATTAAACTACGCAGAGGGAAGGGTTATGAGACCTGACTCATAGTGAGACCGTTTATTTTCCGGAGACGGCTCTCCGTTCACAAGACAGGACAGCCAAGAAAAAAAAAACAAGAAAAGAAGAACTGTCCGCCTCCTTGGCATCTCAAAGGCATTTTTACGAACAACTTCAGCCTTTCTCAGATGCTTTCCTAAGGGGAACCCATTTAAGCGGAGGCATAAAAGTATTTTAAGGAAGCCCTTCGAATGTATGGATACTTAGCTTAGTGCGTTGATTGCGTGCAGCATGCGCTTGTAGCTCCTTGTGCTTTGAGCATAGCGGGCTTAGTCCTTGCAGCGCCATTAAGACCCAAATGCAACTGCAGTTGCGTGCAGAATTTAGAAGGCCTTGCACGCACACCACCTCCTATACTGACGTCACTGTGCCTGCCACAGGCGGCCCTGGGTCATTCTCGCCTAGCTCTCCCTTTCGAGGCTTTGCGTCTCACTGCCCGAAAAATGAATGCACAGTGTCCCTTGCGCACAATTAACAAAATTATTACCCGCTAGTAGTAGGACGGGAAACCTTTATTCGAAAGAGGATGTCACTTTGGCCTCCATTGGGAATAAAAAGCTAATAAAATGGAGAAGGCAGGTGCACGTACGTTATCTATGTAAAGCGAGGGCCCCGAGGTGTTTCGTAGTGGGGTGCCATGCTGCATGGCTCACTATGCAGCACAAGCGTTCCAGATCTCTTGAAGGTAAGAGGAACCCTCGCTCCCTTCCGTTCAAAACTTAGAATTTCCACGGTCGCTGCAGAAGCCCAACTACAGTGCTCAAACCGAAGAATTTTGGACAAGTGCATTTTTTTCAAAGAGAAGTTGTTTATGAGCGCAATTCTTTAGCATATCTCAAGATTGGTCCATAACAATCAATATATACTTACCCTCTTCGGAATGCTTCTGGTTTTCAGCTATTTATTGCCAGAAACGCACCCCCTTGGTTTTATACGGCAGTCTTAACTACTCTATGCAAGCGCAGGAGAAATTTTAAAAGGAAGACTTTCCCTAAGCATCGGAAGGTTAGACCGTTCCCATCGGTATGTTGATAACAGTATCTTACAATATTGCACAATTGCCTCGCAATGAAGAACGATGTCCAAGAAAGCCGTAATCGCATAGAAGGACAACCACTGGGTTCTAAAATTTTGACAAAGGCTGTATATCATGCCGGGAAAGATAGTTTAAAAACTCACACGATGATTACGATAATCGGGAATGCATTGTCACAGTGCAGGTGCTGCGGGTGATTTCTGCAACTGAATGATTATTTTCTATTCTGACTGCATCAATTAGGAAACTCTATTCAGACAGTTCACATTTTTATCGTTGAGTTTTCCTGATTCAAAGATGTCGTTTCGAAATCTGAATCATATCTTCTTTTTGAAGAATGTTCTTCAGAGTGACGAAGACCGCCTTGCCACGGCTAGTGAAATTAGCGCTTATGTACCCTAGATGCCGTAACATGCCCTTATATTGGAACACGAAGCTTGTGCAGCTCCGTCTCGTTGTAGTAATCCCATTTTCCAGCTTCACCATCGCTAAGCTCCTCGATGCAGCGGCGAGCACCGTTTTAGTTACCTTTGATGATGACGTCCAGAATCTGAGAACCAGTCAGAAGCGTGTGCGAGGTCCATGGACGATGACGTCATGGTTCTTAGAAGTAACGAGAAGCGTTGTGTAAGCTGCTTGATGAGTCCGCTGTTTCGTGAGATGCGAATGGTCACGTCGTCTGCTAGACCACTAACGTCGCTCAATCAGAAAACGAGTCAATAACTGCTGCGCTGTGAAAACTGAACCGCTGCAGTGACTGCACTGTGGTCATGGCGGTAGGCTGCTGAAGACCCTATCATCGGGTTGAATACCGGCCGTGGCGGCGGCATTATGATGAAGGCGAAATGTAAGCACCGCTCATGTGCTGTGCAATATCAGTGCACGTCGAAGGGTGTTGATGGTCGAAGTGTATCCGATCGAATCAATCAATCAATCAATTAATTAATCAATCAATCAATAGATACACCAATTAATCAATTAAGCAATCAATTAATCAATTAACTAATTAATTAATCAATCAATGAGTGAGTGAGTTAGTAAGTAAGTCAGTTCATAAATCGAACTTTCTCGCATAGCACACCCCTCCCCTATCCAGTCAAAAATACATAATAACGAAGCCGTTTGTCCCGTCCTTATCGCCCGATGTGAAAGTCTGTACAGCTTACGCTGCAGATAGGAAGCGTGCCTTATTCGACGAGTATTCTGACGGAAAAACGGAAGAAAAAAATGCCCGCCGAGTGAAACGTGACACACGACTGCGTAGAGAGGCACACGTCCTCAAAGCGAAGGCAGACGAATTTTGAATTCAGTTTGTACCTCGTTGTGGACAAGGAAGCATTCATAGAGAAAGCAAATCGCGCCTTCCTCCTCCCCTGTTTTGAATACATTACTGGTAGTCACAGAAACAAGCGCCACCCATTTTGTCGACGGTTCAGTTCCCTGAAGACTCCGAAGGTTGTCGCAGACAGTTGACGTGTGTCTTCTTTGTCAACTTTTCCGTGTCCACATTCAGACCAGGTGGCTCCGTGGAAAACAGTTCCCCACCAGCTCGGCAAAACGTGCTTGGCAAAGAGGCCCTGCAAAAAAAAAAAGAATTAATTCAGAGAGAAGTGGTAACTTCGTTTTGAAACCATCACCACTTGCCTTTCAGTTCCCAGATTCCAAACCAGATCTGTTCACTTCTTTTCTTCATCTATATCTAATTAATTAATTAATTAATTAGCACCTCAAATGCCCCATTGAACGGGTGTTACATGAGGGGGTGGAATATTCAGCAGTACATTTCTTCGATGGACGATCTGAATGACGGTGGATGACCAAGACATATGCGTTTGTTAAAGGAGTGCGATCAAAAGGCCTCATCGGAAAAAAATATGCGGCGTCGGTCACAAAATTCTGCCATTGACTGCAGGGAAGTGACGCCGCCGCACCGGATAATTCCCATTGGCTGGAGGGCTGTGACGTCTCAGGGCGGATGTAATTCCCAAGGCAAGTGACGTCACCAGACTGAAAGAGATATCACTCCAGATATCACTGAAAGAGATATCATGCCTTTACCGGAGGTAAAGGCATGAAGATCTTTTCATCCTATCGTATTGTCGACCCATAAGGGAATTAGGTTTCCCTGTGAACTTTTTCTCGTATTATCTCATCCTATTCGTGACATTGAGGCTTGCTTCGATAGTCAGGCTAGATTTCCGGCTTTGATTTTTTACGGAGTGTTTTGATCTTGCAAATACGTGCATGCAATACGAGAGGCTCCGCCTTTCCACTACACAGTGACTAGAATAATTTCTTTTTTAACGAAACGTCTTGACGTCTGCTTTTCAATTTCTCAAGTGCAGCACATGGACGAATAGAAAAAAAAAGAAGCCGGAACATCTAATCACGCGTTTTGGGAACGCTAGGCACGTTGTCGATACCTCAGACTTGTGCCAACGAGCAGTCATAGCGCAGTTTGCAGCGATTTGCATAATCAACGCCACCCCGGAACAAGGGGAACGTATGCAGGGCCTTCCTTGTGTACTTTTTTAGCAAAGGAACCGCGTGTTTTCCCCCATACACTCATTTTAGGCAGCTTTCGCCGGCTTGTTCGACCGACCGTTTCGCGGCAGATCAGCGGATGCTTCGAGCTCTAACCTGCCAGAGGTCATTACCATGACAAGAGGGGACACAAAGTGTACCAGTGCAGAGCACCTACTCGCATTTGAGGACAACAAATGCGCAGAAAAAGCAAATGCTAACTTGTCATGGCCCCGAAGGAGAACGGCACCAGCAGGATAGCGTTGTTAGGCGAGTCGTTGCATTTCGATACATACGAGGAGGGCTGTACTACGGAGCTGGCACAATATAACTGAAGTTTATGCGAGGATCATGCAAACACACCAAAAAGCTGCTGCGCAATCGCGAAAGGTGCTATACGCGAGACAGAAAAAGAACAGGCGCGGATGGGAACAAAGTCTGATCAGCCTGGCTTAATAATAATAATAATAATAATAATAATAATAATTGGTTTTTGGAGGGAAAGGAAATGGCGCAGTATCTGTCTCATATATCGTTGGACACCTGAACCGCGCCGTAAGGGAAGGGTAAAGGAGGGAGTGAAAGAAGAAAGGAAGAGATAGGTGCCGTAGTGGAGGGCTCCGGAATAATTTCGACCACCTGGGGATCTTTAACGTGCACTGACATCGCACAGCACACGGGCGCCTTAGCGTTTCGCCTCCATAAAAACGCAGCCGCCGTGGTCGGGTTCGAACCCGGGAACTCCGGATCAGTAGTCGAGCGCCCTAACCACTGAGAGGAAACGCATTTCAGAGCCGCTTGTTTCTTTATTAACAAAATATGCTTCAAAAAGTTAACGTCTTCTAAAGTCCTCACAACTGCTCAGAATATTAAAACTTCTTAGCACGGTTAGATAGAGAGACAGAGAGAGAAGAAAGAAAGGCGGGAAAGTTAACCAGAAGACGACACGTGTTTGCTGCCCTTAAGCGTGACGGAGTGGATTCCAAGAGAAGGCAAGCGTACCAGGGGGCGGGCAGAAGGTTAGGTGCGCGGATGAGATTAAGAAGTTCGCAGGCATAGGTTGCGCGCAACTGACAAAGGACAGGGTTAACAGGAGAGAGATGCGAGAAGCCTTTATCCTATAGGTGTTGCATGTTGTAGGCAATTCTGTCGAAATGTTTTGTTTTCTACTGCATCCTTCGTACGCGCATGCGCGCAAGTGTCCTAAAGCAAAACCCCGCAGGGCCCATTTGAAGCGCGTCGCTACAGCTCGCCGACTGTATCCATAGCTACAAAGCGTTCACTACGACTGAAGAGCCCCTAATACGCCTGGTTAGTTTTAACGGCTCGCGAACTTTTTAATGCCCCCTCGAGATAACTCTATACCGTCTGTATGGGAATGATTTCGCTGATCCTCACATCTGCGAGAGGCCTAACACTTTGCTCTCACCACAAGAATGCTTGGTTTGTTAAAGGAATGATCGAAGTGCGCCCATTCGACGCCGAGCACGCGACATGAAGATAGCGGGTGTGTTGTGCTTATTTCTGGAACTCTTTTTTTTTTTCAGACAAGTAATGATTATACAAAACTTCTTTCAACTCTTGTGCGCGGCATGACTTGATTTCTTCTCCCTCCCTACTTCGCTTATGAATGTGTTACCGCACCAGGGTGTTTGGGACTGGGGCGAGAAATTACAAAGCTTGAAGTGAAAGAGCAGGGCTGATTTTTTGCAGTTCACAATCTATGCACGATTGAACTGAATTGAATTTTATTTGTTGAACATTTATACAAAGCAAGTTTGAAACAACATCTGGATCCCTAGCTAAAATCTAGTTGGGATTCATGCAAATCATATCTATACTCAAACTAAGTGCAGGCATAAGAACAAACTATTTATATTACACATGAGGAAGGAGATAGACTTCTTAGCCTACGCTCATGTGATATTATTGGCGAGAAGTCCGCAGAACTCCTGAATAGATATCCATGGTCACTCGGTGGCTTGGTGTTAAGCATGCTAGAGCGTATAAAGGTCCTATTTAAATGAACAAACACGCTTGTACTTTACTCCGGGCTCAGTACACCGTGAGGCAGACTTAACAGTCTTTATTCCTGGGTTCCAGGATTCTTGTAAATTCAAAATATAAAATGACAATTCCAATTCCAACGTTCACTATTTCCTCCGAGCAGACAGCATAACTTACGAAATGTAAAATACAAAAGACACACATTAGAAGCGGCCTGTCTATTGGTCTCAATTACTTTTCCTGCTCAGTATATGGTATACTTTATGTGATTACATTGCAGATTTTCTAATAAAATGAGTTAACTTCTAGAAAACGCTGGTGTCGCACGTCTTTTACATTGTGTTTCATGTATCGTGCTGCTTGTATTGCATTAATAATGAGCTGAATCCACTTGGAGCAACTCAGAGTTTTGATACAAATACTGAAACGCGTGGCATCTTGGAGTGGGCCCATTTATCAACTATGTACGCACAGGCGAGTAGTAAAAATGAAAGCTTGATCACAAACCGAAGCGAAGTGGCGCTCCTCTATTCCGACTGGAACGGTGGTTTGAGCTTTGCGCTTCGAATGCAGCGAAAGACAAACATGCCAGAGTTTATATACAAGACAGCGCATGTTCTAATAGCATGCGTGTGCTTTTGTGTGTGCGTATGTGCGTTTGCGGAGAACGTGTACAGCGCCCTCCCATATTGTGAAACGTCCCTGCTGGGGTCCGTGGCTGGGAATGGTGACTTCCCGTTCAATTGTTTATCCCCCAGAGAGCAGCCCTGTCATGCTTACTGACTGTTCTCCCTACCCGTTTCCCGGATCCATTATTTCATATCTTGGGCCACACAGAGTGTGTAGCGGACTCGGCAATTAATTCACATTTGTGACGGGACTGCTGGAATGGTGATTAATAATGCACGTTGGCCGTTCTGCTACAGGGAACGCGATCGAGCTGTGGCAGTGAGAGCAGTCTTCGGCCAGAGTATGTGTCCTTTCGTTTGCAGTGCATTCTTTTAAGGGAGAGAAGATACAGGGATAGCACAAAGAGGTGGGAAAATAACGAGTGCTGTTTTTCCTTATCTTACGCCCTCCTGGTGAAGTGGCATAAGGGAACCAGAACACGAAGAAGAAATAAATTAAGAGTGTTTGAATATAATTGCGAAAACCTGGAACAGAAAGGAAAAAAATGCACGCACACACAATGCTGGCTGACGTCCGGCACCTGAAGTTTGCAAAAACGCATCTAATATATACCCTGACCTTATATTATGCCGATCCTTTTCGTGATCCTTTCATCTGCTTCCTTCCCAGTGGACACCCCCCCCCCCCCCCCCCTGACGCAAGAGCAGTCCTGATTCCACAAGACTTACTTAACGAAAGTAAAAAAAGAGGGCAAATGAATAGCTCGACAAAAGAACTGGTACAAAAATTCAGGGGGCCACTTTGTTGACCTTAAGTGCGGTGAGGCGAAAGTCTATAGCGCGGTGTTGCTGCTTGTGTCACTGATGTGTGGTTAACATGTTGATTACGTACACATTTGTTTGTGAGTCTTAAATGTTGGAGACACTGGAGGGCGTTTGGGAGGCATCCGTCTGATTCGATGCCTTTTCGCACTCTCCAGCGGCACTAGACATATACGAGTGCAGGCGGAGAAAAAGAAAGAAAAATAATGTTGCCCAGCCCGCACCGTTCTTACCCCCCCCCCCCACACACACACACACCCACACACACACACACACACACACACACACACACACACACACACACACACACACACACACACACACACACACACACACACACACACACACACACACACACACACACACACACACACACACACACACACACACACACACACACACACACACACACACACACACACACACACACACACACACACACACACACACACACGCACGCACGCACGCACGCACGCACGCACGCACGCACGCACATTAGGTTGGGGCAACCTAACAAAATTGAAAAATAATAAGCCCTTGTCTGCACCACTGACGTATAACAGGCTCCTTACGGAAGGCATATATAAGTACCTATATTAGGTTGGAGCAACCAAAAAAGATTGAAAAATAGTACGACCCTGCCTGCACGACTGACGTATAACAGGCTGCTCACGCTAGACATATATAGGGACATATATTAGGTTGGGGCAACCCAAAAAGATTGAAAAATATTAAGACTCTGCCTGCACCACTGACGTATAACAGGCTTAACCCAATTTGAAGATAGAAGAAGAGGCCCAAGGGCACTGGGAATTTCACCACCCGTAGGTGGGGAAAATGAAAAAAAAAGGGGTTAGGGGGTGACACATAGTGACCCACAGCCGGGGGAGTGGGCCCCGGGAGACTCCCCTGGTATCCCCAGGGACGTAGCGGAGAGGATGGGCGAAATGGATAGGTTTAATGGTTGTCGGAAAAGGGGTTTTTGCTCTGAACCCTCGAATGCCTTGACTCCATTGCTGGCCTGCCTGGCCAGGACAGGGAGGGCGTTAAGACTCCCCAATGGTGCGGCCCCGCTCACGGGATGCCCCACCACCCACCAAACGCAACGGGCTACGAACGCCGGAGACAGAAGAACCTAACTCACGGTCAGTTACCTGGGGCCCCTCCACGACTTTCAGGACAAAAATTATTGTCCTAAAAGACCCGCCGTGGTGGCTCAGTGGGTAGGGCGCTCGGCTACTGATCCGGAGTTTACGGGTTCGAACCCGACCGTGGCGGCTGCGTTTTTATGGAGGCAAAACGCTAAGGCGCCCGTGTGGTGTGCGATGTCAGTGCACGTTAAAGATTCCCAGGTGGTCTAAATTATTCCGGAGCCCTCCACTACGGCACCTCTTGCTTCCTTTCTTCTCTCAGTCCCTCCTTTATCTCTTCCCTTACGGCGCGGTTCAGGTGTCCAACGATATATGAGACAGATACTGCGTCACTTCCCGTGCCACTAAGTATAACGAGAACTACAGATGCATTGACAGGAAGTAGCGTAGTCTCGACAAGAGACTACGCTACATCCTGCCAACGCATCTGTAGTTCTCGTTATACTTAGGGTCGAAACAGGCAATAAAGACAAAAAAAAAGCAGGAAGTAGCGTAGTCGTCAGCATGCTCGGCTGCCGAACGGAAGAATGGTGACTCGAATCCCACCGTGCACAAGGGTTTTTTTCTTATCGAGTTGACGTCATTTGATTGGCAGCTATAGTGTGAGAGATTTCACGGACGGACGGACGGACGGACAACGGTCAGCCATTAAAGGCTTTCGCCTTAAAATCCACGCATCATCTTAGGTATGTATCGCTCCTAGCTCTCGGGGAAGTTAGCGCTACTGCTGGCTTTCCCGTGACACTAAACTTTGTCCAAGTATCCATTTTAAAGTGCATTTTGTTGGAGTTCAAGACACAGAAGAGGCAGAGTGCAGCCCGCTGGCTTTCGAAATTTTCAGTACGCTTTGGAGTACCCAGCGCCACTGAGGCCTGTGCGGCCGGTTCAGAGACTGATCGAGTGCAATCAATTTTCTGCCGTCCAAAACCCGCTCGAAGTTTTCGTTTACAACATACTGCGCGCTCTACTCCTGTCGAGCAGGCTAAGAGCGTCGACGTTGTTTGCCCGGATCCAGTGTCCAACGAGTGCAGAAGACTAACACAAACTTTACGCAAGTCAGGTACAGATACAGGGGAATTCTTTTTCTCTCGGAGTATCTTGAAAACGGGCGGGCCAAATTACTGCCGTGAAACGCGGCAGACGCAGATACGAAACTGATATAATAACGTAGAGGACACACTCGTCCAAGGCAAATAACTTTTTTTTTCGCTTGAAAGCGTTGGTTTGCTGAAAGTTTCAAGAATCAAACTAACATAATAACGTATAGTACACACTCGTCCGAGACAAATAGCTTCTTGTCGCTTGAAAGCGTTTGTTTGCTTAAATTTTCCACAAGGTCGGATAATGAAACTGCGTTAAACGAGAAGTGCATTTTCTCCTGCTTCGCGACACAAGTGAGTGGACTGCTCACACGGCGCCTGAACCTTTGCGCCTCCCTTGCTTTCCAGCGAGACCAGCGAAGCGGCGCCGTCCTGGTTATCCCATATGCACAATGCATTTTGAAGCGAAAAGCTTCACTACGCTAGGTAAGGCAGTCGTCACGTGGGCCGGATAATGACCTTGAACGACCTTCGGCCGAACCACGTTAGCCGTGTGTGACCATATGGGGTACAGTTATGGTGTTTGACCCCTGACCATCAGCAATGAACTTTAGGTGACCTTTGACCTTGGCCACTGGGTGACCTTCGGGTTGACCTTTGACCTTAAAAACATCCCACCTTAAGAAGCCACGTGATGACATCCGATTGGGGTGTCGTAACGTAAGACCATATGTGATACGACGCCATAGCCACGTGGTCGTGTGGGTATACTATATAGAACGGCTGTCGCGAGCGTGTAGCGGAGCTGCCATGGACGAGCCTCAGACGCTTAGCAAGCGTGCTTGCTTTTCGCTGAATTCCAGGGCTAGCCAAGTTAAGCCATTGCCATTTTTTTTCACGCTATACACAGACGAAAAGGAAGAAAAAGTGAGCATGTGTAAGCATGGTTTTCTCACATGAACTGGTTCACTCGGGATCAGATATACGCATATTGCCTTTGTACAAATTGCTTATGTCTTAAAGGGACACAGGCTCAAAATGACCAATTACTCATATAGGGGCGTTAACTCATTAACGATATCGCGTCATATCCTTAAAGGGTCCCTGAAAAGGGTGCTTGAGCTTGGCTATAAAATGCCCGCATTATGTAGAGTACCCGCCAACGAGCGTTCATGCCGCGTACAAGATCTCTAAAGCGAGCCGATAATTTAAAAATACAATTTTTAAAACTTCCGCTTCCGTGCCTAGCGGCTACCTGCGGTGCTGCGCTTTCGCCCGAATCCGCGCTCGTTACGTCAGCAGCGGACTGCTAGCACAAAGTGACGAGAGGAGAGGGAAAGGCACGAAGGCGCGGAAATTCAAATTTAAAAACGCTAAGGCGCACGTGTGCTGTGCGATGTCAGTGCACGTTAAAGATCCCCAGGTGGTCGAAATTATTCCGGAGCCCTCCACTACGGCACCTCTTTGCTCCTTTCTTCTTTCACTCCCTCCTTTATCCCTTCCCTTACGGCGCGGTTCAGGTGTCCACCGAGATGTGAGACAGATACTGCGCCATTTCCTTTCCCCCAAAACCAATTATTATTATTATTATTACAGATAGCTCACCTTCCACAAAACGCATCTAAAAAATTCTTGCTGGAGGATATTTGTAAAGCGGCGTCCTTTAGCATCCTAGGCACATCGCATCTTTGTTGAGACCCCCTTTCACAGCCCTTTTAAGGTCGAGTTTAAGTGTCCCCTCCAATTTTGATTAACACACATAACTACTTTCCACTACACATTCTCTGAACTATATTTTTCTTTCAGTGAGAGTCACCTTTCATATTGTTCTTTTTCCGGTGGCAACGCATACTCGACCCACCTCGCCCCAATACACCGTCTACAAAATCAAGCGTTGCATATCATGACATTTAATCACCCCATTTTTTATTTTTATTTAAATATACTGTCAATCCCCAGAGGGATTGTAACAGGGGTGGGTATAGAAAAACAATTTTACAGTATTATTAACAAATAATTATACCAGAGAGAGCGGCACAATCGACTGGTTACATTAATACAGGACGTGTCAAGGGATATGTACAAGGAAGTCAAGAGGCAACACAGAAAACTTACTGTGTTTTAAAATACATAAATAACAATGGTAAGTACACAATTTGTAAAATTAGGATCATAAAATACATGCAAGTAATGCAGCATAAAACAATGAAAGCAAAAATGGTATAGCCGTTTCCTTTTTTCTAAAGCATTGCGCTTACATAGCGACAAGCATAAAAATGCTGAACAACACAGCCAGAATACGTGGAAAAAACATATCTTTACTACACTGCAACATTAGAAGTCTGCATAAAAACTATGACTCACTCGCTGCCTTTCTTTCTCACCAGAAAATGCGATATGACGTCATAGCAATTTCAGAAACGTGGCTTAAAGGAGACGAATCTCTGAATCTACCTGGTTATAAATTTGTGTCCTTGCCAAGAGCGGCTGGTTCTAGAGGCGGTGGTGTAGCTTTTTACCTGTCATCGGAAATCACTTACAAAAAATTACTGGACATTACAGAGACCAGTATGGGTAACTACGAAATGCTCTTTATAGAACTAGGGAACAACATGGTTATTGGTGTCATGTACCGTCCACCCATGTCTAGAACTCAGCCATTTTTGGACAAACTAGAAGAGGCACTGTACAGCCTCACAAATAAGGAAAAAAAGGCGGTTATTTGTGGCGACGTTAACATCAACACAGCTGTTTCATCTAGTTGTGAATACGTAAATCTTTTGTCATCCTACGGCTTTCAAAACCATATAGCAAGTCCAACCAGAATAACGCCAACATCATCATCTACAATAGATCACATATTATCAAATTTGGATGTCAGCCCCTTGAAATTTGGTGTGATAAAATATAACATTACAGACCATTTCCCGACCTTTCTTATCGCTCCTACAATAGCTGTACATCATTCCAAGGACAACACTCATATGTCACCTAAATGGGACTATGAGGCAACAAAAATTTCTATCCAAGAAAAAGACTTTTCAAGCATCGATTTTGATGACGCCAACAAAGCATATAATGCATTCAGCACGCTGCTTTCATCATGTTGCGTCCAAAAGCAATACAACTCTCGCAGAGCATGGCGCCTTCATTCACCTATTTGTCCTTAGATGAATGAAGAAATACTCTCCATAATCAGACTAAAAGAGCATTGGCATACTATGTCGATGAAAAATCCAAACAACAATTATTACAAGGAAAAGTACAGAAGCATACGGAATATGTCACTTTCTATGATGCGGAGGCGAAAATACAGTATTATAGCAACCTGGTTAAGAAAGCCCAAGGTAACTCAAAAGAAATATGGCGGATAATCGCTTCCATTACTAGATCCCTCGAGAAATGTAGTATTTTGCCAGAGCTCAGTGCCTTCAACTCGGACCTAGCATGTCTTGCTTCAACGTTCAACCATTTTTTTCTTAACATAGGTAATAGTATAGCTGCCACCTTGCAAATCAACTCTTGTACTGTTTTGCCAACTCCGTGCTCTAATACTTTTGCTTACACAGAGATAACAGCTGCCGAAATTGTTGCTGTCGTCCGCCAGATGTCGCTTAATAAAGCTATGGGTCATGACGAAATATCAGTGAACATCATTAAGGACAACATTCATATTTTGTGCCTTCCACTGGAAAAAATATTTAATCAGGCTTTTTTATCGGGTATCTATCCTGAAACGCTCAAGATTGGGAGAGTTGTACCGATCTACAAAAACGACAATCCCAATGATGTAGAAAATTACCGCCCAATCACCATACTGAGTTGCATTAATACGCTCTTCGAAAAACTAATAGCTAAGAGAATACAGGATTTTGTTGAAAAATATGGCATCTTAGCCAGAGAACAGCATGGTTTCCGCAGAGGTCATTCTACAGGCACAGCAGTACACTCAGCAACAGAAATAATTAACCGGGCTTTAAATTCAAACAAGATTATTATAGGCATATTCCTTGACATTAGAAAAGCATTCGACACTGTTAAACATGACATTTTGTTACAGAAACTTGAAAGTTATGGATTTCGAGGACCAGCCAGCAATTTTTTCCGTAGCTACCTAACTAACCTCATGCAATTCGTGCAAATCTCAGATCAAAGATCTTCAATGGGGGAAGTTAGGACAGGAGTTCCGCAAGGGTCAGTACTTGGCCCCCTGCTTTTTTCCCTCTTTATAAATGATTTTCCTCGTTTCATTGAGCATGGACAAGCAGTCATGTACGCAGATGACACAGCTCTACTAATACCTCATCAGTCGGCAGAAAAGGCTGAATCACTTGCAAATAATAGCCTCCAAAAACCAGCAAATTGGTTTAGCACTTACAAACTAGCGCTAAATGTTAAAAAAACAAAGTTCATTGCTTTCACCTCCCGTCGTAAATCTACCCCCGTAGAATGTAGTCTGCATCTCGATGGATTACCAATTGAACGGGTTCAAAGCTACAAATATTTAGGAGTAACTCTTGATGAGAATCTACACTGGGCACCTCATATAGAAAACTTATGCAAAAAGTTAACCTCTGGGTGCTATGCACTAATCAAAGCACAAAAACATTTTGACAAGAACACACTACGAATGATATATTTCAGCGTTTTCCATAACCATTTAATATACTGCATTGAATCCTGGGGTTTCACCTTCGCATTTTACTTAGCAAAAGTTAGCACTCTCCAGAAAAGGGCTGTCAGAATAATATCATATGCACCGAGAGCAATACCATCCAAACCTCTTTTTGATGAATTAAACATAATGCCCTTCACCAATGTACGTGAGTACAAAACGGCCATTTTAGTCCGCCAGATAATTAGCACGAACTCTCCACATCCTTCTTCCATATTCATCTCTCCCAAACGTGACACTAGGCAGGCACAGCACAATAATTTTAATTTACCCATAGCTCACAACATATACGGGCGGCGCTCAATTTCTTTTATCGGGGCGAAAATATGGAATACCGTGCCGTGTTACATGAAATACACGTCCAACTTTGTTTCTAAACTAAAACGCCACTACCTTAACAAGCAATCTGATGCACCAAGCTAAACACGTGTTGTTGCTCATAGCAATGCTCCATATAGTGATTGTTTAACTCTGACAATGTTTGTAATGGATCCATCACTAGCCATAGCGGCTAAGGATCCAGATGACTACACAGCATTTTGTGTATCAATTTCTGCGTGAATAAACGTTCTGATTCTGATTCTGAATGTGACAATAACACAGATACCATACAATAGTTTTACTCTGCGTTTGGCCACAATAGTGCTTCTTCTACAAGCTGGGTAAACTTTTCAGGCGAGCTTTGTTGTGCAATTACTGGATCAAGTATGTTCCACTCGCGCACTGCGAGAGGAAAAAAGGAGTAGAGAAAGGCGTTGTTTTTACACGAAAATTCCTTAATTGTGAGAGCGTGTTTGTGGCGTGTGTTTTTAGAACGGTTGATACGAACAAAGGCTAAGGATTCAATCTTAAAGGAATTGTTAGGCAGTTCAAATAGGAACTTCAAGCGGTGTACCTTGGCTCGGTTAGTCAGCGTCGGAAGGGCTGCGAGATGCAGTAGTTCAGTTCGGGAATCGGTGCGGCGGTATCTGTTGAATATGAAACGAACAGCCTTGCGCTGCACGCTTTCTAACATGTCACATCGTTTTTCACGTACGGAAACCAAGCTATGTTGGCATATTCAAGAACTGGACGAATGAGGGTGACATATGCGAGTTGCTTAGTGCAAGGAGCAGAATGACGCAGCATACGTTTGAGAAAAAATAGTTTGTTCGTAGCTTTTTTTGTGACGTTTCGAACGTGCGTTGACCAGTTAAGATCTGATGTTATCGATACGCCCAAGTACCGATACTCCTGCACTTTACGTAGTGGGACTTTGTTGAGGCGATATTCAAATTTTAATGGTGTCTTTTTCTTGCTAATTGTCATGGAAACTGTTTTGTCTGGATTCATAATCATCTGCCATTTATTGCACCATTGCGCGACACGATTCATGGCGTTGTTAAGGTTTACTTGGTCATTGGAATTTTTTATCTATTGATAGATCACGCAATCATCTGCGAATAGGCGAACTTTGACATTTATATCCCTGGTTACGTCGTTAATGTAGAGTAGGAACAAAAGCGGAGCAAGTACTGAGCCCTGTGGGACGCCGGATAGAACAGGAACCGTGTCTGAAACGCATTCACCAAGCTGGACAAACTGATAGCGATCTGCAAGATAGTCACTAATCCAGCGAAGAACCGGGCCGTCTCCAAATAAGTTCTCTAGTTTAAATAACAATTTCATGTGGGACACCCGATCAAAGGCTTTTGATAAATCTAAAAAAATAGCATCAATTTGTGACTGGTCGTTTATGCCTAATGCGAAGTCATGGAGGGTTTCAATTAGCTGGGTAACGGTAGATAGGCCGGATCTAAACCCATGTTGGTTTGAATTAAGTAGATTGTGTTCTTCTACAAACTGGGTCATGTATCTAAGTATTATATGCTCCAGTAATTTACAGCACGTGCAGGTCAGTGAAATGGGGTGATAATTAGTCGGTGAAGATGAGTTGCCTGACTTGTGCACGGGGACTACTTTAGCTATTTTCCATTCTGATGGTAAACGGCCTTCCCGGAGTGATTTTGAGTAAACAAGAGAAAGAAACTTACTGTCTGGTTCCGCATACCGTCTTAGGAAAGCATTTGGGATTCCGTCCGGTCCGTTGCTTTTCTTCTCGTCTAGACTCGGCAGAAGCGATAACAGTCCGCTCTCAGATATAATAGGAACGCCTGGCAGTTTGACGTGGGCGGTAGTGCTGGGCCTGCATTCAGGAAGCTGGTTGTCGTCTGGCGTAAAAATTGACTGAAAGTACCGGTTGAATGAATTTGCCTTTTCTCTGCCTTCCTGGGGGGATACCGGCGGATGAGGGTTTGGACGTTGATTTATATAATGCCAAAACTTATACGGGGCTGTTTTGATAAAATTGTTTAAAGTACTACTGCAGAAACGTTCTTTCGAGCATTTATTTTACTCTTAAGTGACTTTGTTAATTCCTGGATCCGCAATTGGTAGGCTGGGACGGCTCGTAACTTGTTAGATTTGCGTAGCCTTTTTATTTTGCGCTTCGTATGTATTATTTCACGCGTGATCCAAGGATTTTGCTTATGGGTTACCTTTTTTGTTGAGGGTACAAATCGGTCAATGCAATGCCCAATATGAGCTTTGAATTGAGGCCAGGCCTCGTCTATGCTGGTTTGTTCATTGGTGCAGAGATCATAGAACTCTGTAAATTCGTCAGCAAGGTATGTAAGTATGGCTGCGTCATCTGCTCTATTAAATACGTGTACACTTTTAAATGGACGATGAGAGCGGATGACATTCGGTAAGGGCAAGGTGCACACCACCAGTTCATGGTCAGAAAGGCCTTCATGTGTATGATTGTTAATTGTACCGCGGAGGAAGTGGTCTGTAACAAATATTAGGTCGAGAATTGTTCTGGACGCTCCCTGGATGCGAGTGGGCGTGGAAACAAGCTGACTTAGATTAAATGTGAATAAAAAATCAAGCATTATGGAGCTTGCCACAGTTCCTGAACACAGAGAGCTCCAGTCAATTTCTGGAAAGTTAAAATCTCCTGCCATTAGTATCCTGCTGCCAGACATATGCTTTAACATGTAATTAAACAAGGGATCTAGGTACGAGTTTTCTGCGTTTGGTGGCCGATAAACAGCGCCAACGTGCGCGATACCATTTGTCAGATAAATCTTACACCAAACTGCTTCAACTGTTGGAACGTCCGGCATGACTGAATATTTTATGTCACCTTTAATAAGCAGAGCGACGCCCCCTCCTTTTGATTCTCTGTCTTTTATTACAATTGTGTAGCCCGGCGCCACAATTTCACGGTCTGAAATGTTTTTATGTAACCATGTCTCTGTAACTGCGACAATATCGGGTTTAAAGGCCAGCACAATAGCTTCAAGTTCATGTGTTATATTTGTAATACTGCGTGCATTTAAGTTGAGTACAGTTATTGACGTTTGCTCCTGGTGATTCGCTTTCCAGTGTTGTTTTGATCTTCGTTTTTTGGCTTAACTGGAACAATGTCACTGCTCTCACTATCCCACGTGAAGAGTTGACCATTTATTTTCACTTTGTCATATACCAGAGATAACTTTTCTTTTCTATCACGGTGTTCTTTAGTGCGGTCCCATAATTTTTTCCTAACATTCCTGACAGCAAGCGAAAAATCTTCTCCAATGGAGAAGCCGGAATCTTTTAGTTTAGAACATTGTTTAAGAATGCTAAGTTTGTCTCGGTAGTCAAGAAACTTCAAGATTATAGGCCTAGGTCTAGTTTCGTTGTCTTTACTTGGTCTGCCCAGACGATGAATTCTTTCAATGTCTGTCTTTGTAATTCCAAGTACATCCTCAAAGGCCGTTTTCGTGACAGTTTCATGCAAAGTGTCTGTAGTTTCATCCTCCTGCTCCTTAACACCATAAATGATTAGATTAGAGCGACGGCTTCTGTTCTAAAGCTCATCGATTTTGCTGGTCATGGTAGCAAGGTTACGTTCTAATTCCGCAGCTTTCCTGGCGCACTCCGTGACTTGCGTTTCAAGCCCACTAATTTTTTCAAGCTTCTTTTCTATTGCAATAAGCTTCTGGTTGGTTACAGCTTTACCTTTCTTAATTTCCTGAATGTCTTCAGCAATTATCTTCAGCTGTTCAGAAATCGTTTGGTCAATAGGGCCGGGATTTTCTTCGATATCACCGCCAAGCAAAAGCTGATATCGGAGCGACACAATCACATTCAAGAGCAATTCACAAAGCGGCTGTGGGCACGGCAGCAACAGTAAGCAGACGTTGTTACTTCTAAATGATTTCCCGTAACGTTTGCTCACCTGTGCGAAAAATGCGAACGGGTTGGTGACGCTCATCTTGGCGTTGCCGCCGCGCCCACTGCCGAAGGATCCGGCGAAGCCGCATTTTATTCTGGATGGGCCTGATGTCCGTGTCGATGCGTTTGTGGTTTCCGTTGATAGCCGCGTGGTGCCATACGAGATATGATAGTCGCGCTGGTGAAAAGTGGCGGGTCGAAACGCTGGGATCCCTTCATCGCCTCCAGTAGTCCGGAGAATGTTCACTGAGGCTTGATATGCCGATGGCGGCGCCTCTGGTAGCAGCAGCAATCCAATAAAAACCTGTGCGTCACCAGACGCTCATCTCGGCGTTGCCGCCGCGCCCAATGTAGCGTCAATATCGCCGATCTACTATACTCTTGCTGTAATCCCTATATGTCATAACACTTCTGTTAAGCTTGCACTACTCATGTATCGCCTACAGAGAAACGATGTCTCAGTTATAACCTGCACACCCAGAGCTTGCCGAACTCAGCATCAGGAGACTTTCAGAGAATGATAATCTACTTTTGCCTAATGTTTTGACGAACCACATTAAGCGGACAGTGCTATTGAAATGCATATTTACGCAATAAACAAAAAGGAGAAAGAGGGAATAGTACCTCTTACTCCATTTTTAACTCACATGTAGGTGTATTCGTCTTTAGAGTGCACTCGGAATCCTTTAACCTAGATTGTGAGGGCTTGCCCTTTACAGTTATCATTGAAAACCGCTGTGAAGTAATACCTGTAAGCAAGACGAATTTAATGCAGCTGTTACTCTAACTTCTGTCCTTTTCCCACCTCTTTCTTAATTGCACCTAGTGCGTTATTTGGAATCATGCTATTTACTGTTCGTTTTCTAAAACAGCATTTTTGTTGACATTAACTTCTTTATGCGTTGTTAAGCCATCTCAATTTTATATGACGTTTGCCTTTTTTTTAGCGTCCCTTTTTGGTATACAAATTCATGCTTAGTACTTTTCTATCACCTGCTATGCATTGCTTTACATATTTAGTTCATTGTTTAATAGGAGGTTCCCCTGACAGTCTTCCACATTGAGACCTCCTTGTACTGCATTGAATTGCTGTCTCTTTTCTTGTGTAATGTTTCTGAAATAAATCTCAAAGAAATAAATGTCAACAAATTCAGCTCTACATATGTATATTTTTGTAATGGACAGGCTTTAAAACACACATGAGCGTACAAGCGCTGTCTGCGGCTCACTGATAGATGGAGCATTACAAGAATGAATATCAGTGTGCATAACTAATATTAAACCACTAAATCACCAGAAGAAAGGGCCCCTGGTGTTCTGCACGCACAATATTAGTTTAAAACCTACCCCTACTGTATGCTAGTAGTGTAGGGACGCTACAAGCCAGTTGTAATAAATCCATGTACTTTTCCCACCGTATCCTGGCCGGATACTTGATTGCAGCGCCAGATTCGCCTCTATGTTACGTTACGTAACTCTGTCTCACCAAACCAATGGCGGCACGTGTGAACAATGCCCATGCAGTCCGGAGAGCAGCTTTCTTTTGAGCCGAAGTCGCCGCCTACCTGCTTCACCTGCCTGTTCCTTTGTCTTCACGCGGAGAGCTCCCGGATCAGTAGGATCGATACAGTGCAGTGACGTCACAGCCCCAAACCTTTGTCGTTGTCATCGATTGCGTGTTCTACCCTCCGCGGTCGGCCAAAGAAAACGTATTGAAGATGTCCTAGAGGGACTGTAGGGAGCTTGGCGTCCGAAGGAAAATGAGCATTGGGAAAAGCCGCTATGAGTCCCGAAGAACATACATGATGACCTCAGCATTGTCTGAACACAATCGAATCTCATATGTGGGAGGTGCGGGGTTCGATACCAAGTGCCAGCGGATGAGAAGCGGTCTTGCGATCGGCACAGATTGCTTTCCCCCGGCTTGCGCCTCGGTTTCTATGGGGTGAAATGATTGAGAAAATGGGGCTTTGACTACAATCCGAGCAGACCAAGCACGCTAGCCTTGGAGGTCATTGGCCAAGCTCACTTTGCGTCTTTAGAACAAAATGGAATAAAGCAATCATAATCCCAGTCGAATGTGGACAATCCGATGGATATTGATGGGACCAAATCGTCATTGCTAGAATAAACCAGAAATGCGAGTTATGCAATTTGGAATTAACATTAATGAGACACTACATACATGATTATTTTCTAACACTGCGTTCCCATTCGCATTTGCTTCGAATGATGGAGCGTTGATATTGCCGCGAACATTTGCAGTGTTTGTTCATTCTTCAAATCTGCCGCCACACAACTTTATCGCTTTGTTTGCGACGCAAGACGCGATTAGATTTATCTCGATTGATTGCAGCCTGGCAGCACTGATTTTACGTTGTTCCGGAATGTTCTATTAACTTTGCACGCTTTATCTCGAAAGTTCGATATCAGCTTTAAATTGAGCACGGCCGACAGCGGCGGGCATTCTGTTCGACGACCGCCGAGCACGCTTGTCGCTTCGCCGCTGCCGAGTGATTCAGTCCATTCTGGGTGCAAGTCAGCCCAATAAACAGTTTTCTTTTAGAAGACCTTTTGTCCGTCTTCATCGCTGCTTCGACTGCCGTCACCACTACGTGACAATATTGTTTGGGATGTTCTCAAGCCTCATCCTTTCTTTTGTCGGAGTTGAGCGCAAGTATTTTTTTACACTTGGAAGTTGTGGGGGTTTGAATTGGGGAGATAAGTACGTTCTCCCCACTCAATCGCGGCTGACACTATTCAAAGCCGCCCGGACCCCACCCCGTGATCGCGTACGCTACCGAGCGCTCGCCGACCACGGCGGGCCTTGCTCTGAGGGAACAAAGGAACGACACATTGGCTGACACAAACAGGCATTTATTGCTACAGAAACAATAACGCCAGCTAGCAACAAGGTACGCTAATGAATCGAGGTCGTCCGACTCACCAGCAAGGTTCCGAGCGAATGTTCGCCCGCGCTAGGGCAAGGGATATAAACTCCGCAGGCCGGACGGGACGAGTACGGGAGCCTGTCTCCCCATCGCTTCTTCGGTCCGCCGGCGAAGAGCGGAGCCGCGAGCGACGCGTCCGCTCGCGGCGATTATCCCAGCCAAAGCCCCCCCCCCCCCCCCCCCCCCTGCCCCCTCTCCCGCGCGCGGGCTTTGGCAGTCTCTGCGCAGCGATGCTGGCGCCCTCTCTTGCCAGTTAAGGTAACTCACAAGGGAACGCGTTCATCCTCGGGATGAGACTGCTGCTGCACGGTGCCTCGCGGGAAAGCAAACTCAGGGGGCTGCAGGGCAGGTCCCCACAAAGTATATGAGATGATTGCGGGAGGAACCTTGCACTACGTCTCACCACTGTGCACGGAGGGTATACATAACGAAGGAAGATCGCGCAATGTCTAAACACTCGCGTGATGTGAACCCTGTTTTCGAAATGTGTCAAAGCCTGCGTTTATGTTCCGACATCACAGGACTATACTGAGTGGAGACTTCAGTAAAATACTTCAGTAAAACTTGTTTTTGGGCTAGTTGGTGCATTTTTAACCAAGAGAACGGAGCAGCGCAAAAACAGTCAGTCACACAAGAAGGACAAGCGCTCGTGTCGTGTCTTGTCCTTCTTGTGTGATTGCATGTTTTTGCGCTGCTCCGTTCCCTTGGTTAAAAAATGAGTGGAGACTATTTAAGCAGAGTGCAGTCCAAATTATTTGACCTTCCAAGTATCAGCGGCCACCAACCGCTCCAATGACTCGTTCCAGCGTGCATGACGGCTTAATCTATTATTCCGTCGCACGTAGTACTGAAATGTTCACTACACTATACTTTTCATAATTCTCATCACATAGTAAGACTTGTTTTGCGCAAAATGAGGGAACAGAGTCCGGCTTTACGTAGCCGCAGAATTCAAAATGCACTATATTGCTTGCTTGGTCCCATGCCTTCGCTTTAAACGCCCTTTAGCACTGAACCCTTTTCATATTACTCTTGCTTCCAGCTTCAATGGGCAATAAAGTCACATCAAGCAATGTAAATTGCGCCGTTCCCCCTGGCCTCGTTGTCTCAAGTGAACTTGATCGATGGACGCTTCTCTGCTACGTTCAGCAAGTTGCGGGATATTTATTTTCGTGGTTCTGCCGCGCGCTGCCGGGGTGATCAAAAGCGCATTACGATTACGTTTAGTCATGCAACGCTTCATTACCATATTAATGGAGTCCCGACTAATGTCTCTTCCTGGATATTTGCCAGAGTTGTGAGTAAAAGCGAGCATCGGGAGTTCGCGGATATCGTTTATCTGTTTCCTCTCGGGCGTACGTACAGGGACGAATAAAGCTGAAATGATCGATGATGAAGTGCGATGTGCAAGTACAGATAAATGAACGGTCGAGCTCCTTTCGCTTAAGTCATGTGCTGTGCTTAATAGTCCCCACTGCGCTTTTTCGACATTTTATTGTCTGTCAGTTGCGTATGCATAGTGCGTCATCTGGCCGAGAGTTAATCATCGCTTTTACGTGTTGTTTTTTCAAACGTGTCTGAACGGGTCGCGCCGCAACAAAGTTCAGCACAAAGATAGAATGAGAGGATACTAAAAACACTCCCCGAGGGGTCTTAGTGTGGACCGCCTGTGGTTTCATGAAATACGTCTTGCGTATCTTGGAGTGTAAGCTACAATGGCGAGTGCCCTACGTTTTCACTTCATGAAGTGCATTGCTGGGCGAGCTTCTGCAAACGTGATCGCGTTGAATTAATGTGTGTCTCAGGGCAAGCCTGCATACCCACGAGGCGCAGCTAGAGGAAGTTCGCTCTGCTTTTTATTTCAGAACAGTCACCGTAAGATGAAATGAAGTTGTGCTTGTTATGTCATTCTTTGCACTGTGTTGATTACTTTGCTACTTCCATTAAGGGTAAAAAATGTGCAGTTAACTGCTTTCATTTATACTTGAAATGCAACTGCCTGCACCACAGCTTCAGAAATAGCTTAGTTTCTTGAAAAATAGAGCTGCGGTTTAATGACCAGTGTGCTTAATTGATATTTATATAGCATTAGTGCTGCATAAGCAACCATGTCCATTATTAACGAGGCACAGGTTAGCTTTTCCCTTTCCTTTTTGAAAATAAGCGCGACATTTTATAAGTGTTCTGGGGCTCCGTGATGCCCTAAAACGCCATGCACGACAGCTCACTTCGAATTAGACTCATCACATATTGTCCTTACTCTACTCTTGAACTAAATCGCCCTACCTCGACCAACCCAGTGGCGACCAAGCTCCATCACTTTGTACGCATTTTTGAACAGCGCTGCCACACATTCGTGTCGTATGGAATCCGGGCCACACGGATGCCAGCACAGGGAATCACTCCGCCCACGAAGCGGCCAGGGAGCGTCTACTTACCTCCGCACCTCCGCTGGACCCTGTTGACGATTGCGCAGGTAGTGACGTACGTCAACAGCTGCAGATACTTTCCTGTAGGCACAGCCCAGACTGGCATAAACTGCCGAAGGCGGAAAGTCTGCACTACGGCCTGGTGGGCGAATATGCGAATATAATAAATGTTTACTGCGATACTGCGCCTCCAAAACGTTCAGTTTAGTTTAGCATCTTTCCATTTATAGCTATTTGAAAAAAAGCTGCAGCCCAAGAGAAAAAACACCTACTGAACTCTCCTCCTGTGTTTGGCCGACGGAGATTGTATAACGTTTAAACCGGCGCGAATGCTGGTTGGAAAAAGAAAAAGAACTAAGAGGAGCAAGGAACTCGGCCTTAAGCAACCGCGACGCTTAGAAAGACACAAAAGCAAAACTGAGAATAAGTCTAGAGAACGAGGTGATATGTAAAGGCGCGGACAAAAGTAAATGGAGCACGCTAATGGTTTCCAACATTTTTCGCGCGTTGCCTAATTGAAATTTCCAGCAATGATGTGTGCATACCGGTAGGGGACGGCAGTGCGGTTTCTCGTGGATGAACAATGTTTCTGCAGTCCCTATAGGAAAGACCTACCTGTTTGCACTTAGAACGAATTCGCGTACTCCGTTTACTTATGTCCGCGCCTGTACCTGTGCGAACTGTTAGCGGGAAACTCTACAAGATGTTTATCTCCTGTGTTCGTATTTCTGAGTGACATCAAAAGGTTTGGGATCGGGACATCGATTTCAGGTTGGCATGGAAATGAGAAACTGAAGCTCGTGAATTGATAATGCTGCCCGCCACAGAGATGCGTAATGAGAGAAAGAACAGATAACAAGGGTTCTCTTTAAAAGGGTGGTTTGCTAAAAGCATTGAACTCCCTGGGTTTATAAGTTACTACGTGAATGCATTTGTTCCTTATCCTAGCGTTCGCCCGATCGTTACAAACATGGCACATCCTCCTCAATATATCTCCGCCGTGCAGCATATATTTTCCCCAAGGAAAAGTAATTCAATGTAGAAAAAGACGATCCAGCAATGTACTGCAAAGATTTCTGCCTTCCTTGGCTCCAGGTGTAATTTGGAGCAGTGCTCGTTTGATTATGCCTGGTTCCTGAAACTGCCTCGGCGTCGATGCTTTCAAGGCTTCAGCTGCGCGCCATTAGAAGGGTTCCTTCTAAAATGGGTTTCATTGTTTAAAGGTCCTAAGTCGATAGCAACCCTGAACGGAGAAGTGGTTTACTCGGCGGTAATTGAGCCGATAAAAGAGCTGCTGCATAATAGCAGCAGGGTGAAGACATGTGGCTGCTGGTATCAGAATCTGCGTTTGTGCCATGGCTTACGCGTAGAAAGTCCATTGAAATCAGAGAACGCACAATTCTTTTTCTTTTTTCAGTATGACGTCACGACCCTGTAGATGAGGGAGGAACTGTGCAGCGACGTTCGCACTGTTGTACTGTGAGATCGTTGCTGGGTGTTTGAATAACCCCCTCGAAGTCATATAGTCGCGACTTACATCGTTGACAACCAATGAGGAATTTCGCCTTGACCCGAGGTCTTCGCCGACCGTCTGCGGTAACGTTGTCGCTCAAAATAACAAAAAAAACAATGCCCGACCCGCACCACCAGAGACCCAAGGGGCTAGCTGGGCCAAGAAAGTTACTTGGCAGAGGCTAGTGTTGCAGCGGATGCGGTTATAGGCTGAGCACAATTTCGGCTCATACAAGATGTGCCTTGCCAAATTCATGTTTCCTCACAAAAATTGTCTATAGATAGTCTAAACACCTTTGTCTATACATAGTCTATAGACTGTCTAAAGTCAAAAGCCTACTAAAAGTGTATGGCCATAAATCTATAGATCGTCTGTAGACTGCCCATAGGATTTGTATTTTCTATAGACTGTTCTCTAGGGTTCGTCTATAAAACGTCTATAGGCCTTATAGACAGAAGTCAATGAACAGTCTATAGACTTTTAAAAGGTCTATAAACAGTCTGTAGACTTGTTGTAATCTGGCCTTTTAATAGATTTCTTTTTGTCTTTACATAGTCTATAGAGTGTGTAAAGACAAATGTATAATAAAAGTGTATGGCCATAAATCTATAGATTGTCTATAGACTGTCTATAGGATTTGTATTTTCTATAGACTGTTCTCTAGGGTTTGTCTATAGAAAGTCTATAGGCCTTATAGACCGAAGTCAATGGACAGTCTATAGACCTTTCTATAGTCTATGGAAATTATAAGTGATTGAGTTCTCTTTAAATCATGCTCGCAGAAAGTACCCGCGAACTTGCACCTATATATAGCTCCCAAGAGCCATGGAATTTACCAGACTGCCGCAGAGCACTAGGAACACTTTGAACCGGATGGGAAACAGCGTAACGAGACGCAGTCGCAGTGTGTTGTGGTAGCCCAGGGGGACCGGATGCTGGTCCCTCTTCACCAGCAGTAACGAGCAGCTGCCAACAATATTATGCTCCAGGAACGGGTGAGGTTTCGAAAGACGCTACATGAGACCCAGTTTTAGAAGTTACGCTCTTTCTGACGAAAATCGCCACAGCGACACACTCTATTGAACAAAATATTACTCATTGTTACTCTATTACTCAGCAGAACTGTGCGTGAAAAGTGGCACTACTTTTGTGATGTTTCATTCCTGTACTGCTGCATATTGTTACGTATTTCAACTCGTTACTTGAATGTGGTGTCACTTTTTGAGGATATACTTGTTGTTGTTTTTTTGCTTTTACTTAATAGTATTGATTTATTTTTGAGCGTTCTGTTGTCCGGTATATGGTGTGCACTGCTTTTGCCGGCCCACCCACAAGCACCGAGGTGCTTAGGTACGGCAGAAAATTAATATGTGATTATTGCGGACAATAAATCTTCTATTCTATTCTATTCGAAGCATGGTTCAACGAGCACGTCGGACAAAAAGTGTGGAGAATTTTTCTTATTTTTTCGGAGGGTGGTTGCCACTGGATGAAAAGAGGAGGTTAATGGCGACAGCGTAAGAATGCGTAACCGAAAGGTAGTTACCACGGAAACCATTTGGAACATCGTTATCGTTAAAGGAGGATAGTAACGATGATGATGACTATGAATTTTGATGACGCGATGGCAGCTTTGATCGGACAGCGCCACGGAACGAGGTACTTTTGGTCTTCTCAAAATGGATTCAAAACCTTGCTTTTTCGATTCGAAACATTTCCATGAGGCCTAAAAAGAACCTGTCGATAAGAGAAACAAGGTCGTGGAGGCTGTTAGCTTCCGGAAACCTGTGCAGGCTCCCGCTCTTAACGTTTTTCTTTAGAGACAACGAAAGAGCCATGCATTTCATTCAAACGCCGCGGCCGGGATCGAACCCCCGTCTTTCGGACCAGCAGCCGAGCGCCATAACCACACAGCCACCGCGGCGGCTAAAAACGTTATTGGAACCTATTGGGATCGCACTGATTCCATGCAATAGGTTCCAATTGTTTTTTCGAGAGTTTTGATTGGCCTTTCTGGCTGGGATGGTCTTCGCTACTCATCATAGGCGTTCTCAATGCGTGGCAAACATGCGAGATCTGGTGTACCAGTGGCTTCGAATTTTGCTAGCGTGGAAATCAGGTACGCCGCGGTGCAGGACCCGAAAACCCGTTCTCTGAAGGAGTCCGTCAGCGCCGCCGATTCAGCGCGGTAAGAACCCATTTAAAGTAAGAAACTTCAAATGAAGAAATTAAGAAAGAAAAATGCAAATTTGCTGCGTAGTACACAACCGGCCTAGTGAACGAACTGCATGCTGAGAACACTCACTGAGAAAGACGGATGAGGCATGATAGTAAAAAAGGTTTCAGACGCTGGATGAATCTAGCACGCCTTACTAATACATAACCGGAATCATAGAATGTTTGTATTCCGTTATCCTGATCATGTATTAGTGAGGCGTTCCCGCATTTCTCTTCCAAGAGGACTCGTTTTGCCAGCCAAGCGTTTGTGGACGCCCCATTCCAGCTGTAGTGATCATAGTGTTGTGCGTGTTTTTTCCTTATCATGAAGATATCACGTGTGAAACCTGTACATATTTATTATTGTGTAAATAGTTTTTGTGTATACTGCCTCCTCCCCTATCCTCTCTTCCTATCTCCTCACCTCTTTCATTTCATTTCTCCATTCTGCCTGATATCCTTTATTTCCGCTGCCCCAGGTAAAGTGCTTCAGTGTCGATGGCAGATACCGGGACTCGCATAAACCTTTTCCTTCCTTATTGTTATTATTTTAATAAAACCACTTCATCATCATCGCCTAGCGTTTGTCACCATGCGGTACCAACGCTGCACACGAACAGAACGTTGCTGTGAAGAGGAATTAATCTTGGCTCGTACCTTGTGTGCAATTCACTTATTCCGTGCAGTGCTGACGAGGGCACGGTGAGGGCACGGTGAGGGCACATTTTCAGTCTCTCGTCTTCCTCACTGTTGCAAGGGACTACGTTGGCAGAGCGAAGGTACGAATCATGATACAGAGCAGTGCTGAGATTGATGACCCCCGCCTACGAGAGGAATTCTTCATTGGCAGTTCTTGCTGTGTGACAGCAGATGGGTCAACCAGGAGGCGACGACAGGGCGCCGACATTCGGTGGCGGTGGCGAGGATCTCATCGTTTTCGATTTTTTGTTGTTTGCAGGAAGAAAGGCTGCATTCTTTACTTCGCCAACGAGCAATTGCGGTGAAGGGGACAACGGCCTGATCGTGCCGCTGGGAAACAAAGTTTCTCGTCTTTTCTCGCTCTGAAGGATGACGGTGGCAAATTGAAGGGAACATTCCCTTCCCACAGCGTGCAACGTTCCGAATATAGATACCTCTGCAGCAGCGGTGACGCATCCTTCCTAACGACCTTGGTCAACGACCAGGCCTCAAGCGGGGCCTGTCATTCCTGGGGCATTTCTTCTATTAGAAGAGAGGTGGCGACGTGTCTTGCGGAAAGGCCCAAAGAAGTGGCCCGCTTTCCATGGGGCACTGTTCAGTCAGTCAGGTTCCTCAGCGAAGGATCTCGGGGTCGCATGCGCGATTTAATAATACGAGTGATCTATTCGTGTGCGGGTCGTGTTGGGGTGCTCTCATGTTTCCTTACGGCCTTTAAGATTCCCGTAAAACTGCACAATTAACGTTTGTGTAGTTCTTTTCGCAGCCCTCCTGCTCTCGCTACTGCGACACCAACTCCCTGAGCATTGACCTGAAGGTAGGTGATCGAGACAGGCGGTCCAAGAGCACATCAACTCCTGCAACACAGAGGCGTACGAAATAAGGACCAATGCGGGATCTTCGGTTCAAGCAGCTTTCCGTCCGCCAAGTATGCGCAGATTATGTATGCTGTAGTGAGATACAACAAGGACCTCCTTCCAGCCAATGGCCTCGGTCGGTTCTCTTGACCCTACTAGCTTGACACTGCAGGGAGTGCTAGCTGAAAGGGGAAAGGTTTCCTTCCTCCATTGCTGGGATAGTGCCCTCCCTGCATTGGCGCGCCGCTCCCTGCATTGTCACGCTAGCAGGGTCACGAAAATTGGCCGACGCCATTGGCTGGAAGGGGGTTCTTTGGCGGGGAAAAGTCTATTCGTTCTTTTAAGCTGCCGTGCTCTTTTACTGGCTCCGCATCCCATTGCCTTTTCTAATATGAGACCTAAGGTTATAGCCACTCAGGAGCTCGAATGCAATAAGTGCTGCTTATAACTTTCCAGAGTTGCAATGCAGACACCAAAGGACAGCTGTGCTGCTCAGATTCTTCACATGCGATCGCAAGAAGAAAATTAGAGGGTGTATACCGCAAGCCTGGGCGAAACCGCTGCCGTCGCCTAAAAAAGCGGTCTGTCGAGCAGCGGCTAAAACACTGAAATGTCTTCTACTGCTAGCTGCGCGGAAATCGAACAAGCCGTCAGATATGCTTGCACTGCAATCGAATCATGACGAGAAACTTTAATAAATAAATATTGGTGGTTTACCTGCCTCGGTACACACTCTCAATGTTAGGTTACACGCAACACAAATACCCCCCCCCCCCCCCCCTCCCCTCCCCCCAATCTAGAAGACTGGACAGCCGCAGGCAAAACTCAATTTGTAGAGCTGTAGAGCACCGTACGAGATATGCCGAAGTTGTGAGTTCGGGTCCTACTGGCGGCATGTGTTTGTTTTTTCTTCTACTTTCTAATCAATTATCTTTCAGCCATAAGAATATTGAAGTACTAATTCCCCACTGATCAAAGTCACAAATTTAAAAAAGGTGCTTTCCTTAATTTCGATGACCATTGTATTCCTTACACGTATTTCAAACGAGCCACTCATTTCTCTGCCATTTTCTGCTCGTAGTTCGTCAGATTTTGCAGATAATGGGAGCTGAAAATAGGTCATGCTTAAAGAGAATGGTAGGGTTCTAACGTAGAAAGCACGTGTTTAGCCTGATTGGCTTATGGTTTTACATTTCTGGGTCGTCGGCCCGTTTCGCGACGATATTAGGCTCAGATTAAGCTCTGATCGAGGTTAGGTTGATAGTGGAGAGAAAACTTACGCCCAACGTATTTTTGCTCAACGTTTAGGGACCAACTCGGTCCTTTATTCAGGGACGACTAATATGTGTGCCATTTGGTTAGCGTCAGTTTTCTCTCAACTATTGTTTCAAGAACCCAACCAGGCCGAATTCCGTTGAAGATGTTTTCGTTCAGGTTAAGTTGATCTAATCTGTCCGCGCTGTAGATGGAAGTTGATGAAGACGATGATGTACAATGCACTGCGCGAGAGTGTGTTGCAGTTTAACACGAGTCGTGATCGTCTGCGAATTAAGCGAATGTATATTCAGCCTGCAGCAAAATCCTTATTTTCTAAACTCCACACTTCGACACTACCCGTCAAGGTCTGGCTTCGCGCCAAGCGGACTTTTGTGCCATGGTCGATGAACTGTCACCTGTGCGGCCAACCAGAGGAAATCGATTATTGTTTTGTGTGGTGCCGTGATTCAGTGTTTTTTTGAGACATATCACAGTGAACAATCGAAAAAGGACATTGAGATCTCGCCTTACAGTACAAGGTTCTTGCCTGTCGTGAAAGACTCCGGGATTCCGTGCGATCTGTTACTGCTGATTGGACTTTTCAGCCTGTGGAAGAGCCGCACGATGGATCGACACGCAGAACCACCTCGTTCATCGAAGTCTCTGTTCAGTGAACAGTGCTCCTTAGTGCGGGGTGGTTTATGCTGCGCAGGCCGCCTGAATGGTTGCCGATTCTTGACGCGTGTGTACGTCTACTGCAATTTGGACGTGTTCGTAGAGTGCATTGTGCGAAGGCATGAGAATGGGCGTCTGCATCGCGGAATTGTATGCCTGTACGTAAAAGATTTTGTAGCTTAGCAGGTTTGATTTCCATGCAATAAATAAAAAAATTGAGGCGCTATTGTGTAGTGGCTCTCGTGTAGTGGCCAGCGGAGCTGATCTGTTCGCGCCGCCGCGTGTTCGAGTCCCAGTCGCGGCAATATTTCTTTATATATTTACGTATGTATTCAAGGTCAAGGTCAAGGGTTCAGCGATGACCCGTCTTTTGTAGCTTTGGTCGTGAAGTAGAGATCTCACTCTAAAGAAAAAAGCTCGTTAGACGTCCTTGAGTGTAGAACGACCGCTTGCAGTGCCCATCTCGCGTTTCCTTTTTCGCAGATGCATTATTTTGTTTTTACTTTCCTCACGCGTAAGCGATTTCGACGCGTTTGAGACCTGTCCTGCCTCATCTTTAGGGTTGTGTTACGTAATCAGCTTCCGACCGCAGAAAAGCACACGAAGTGTTCTTAGGTCATGGGAGAAAATTTTTCCCCAGAAAGCATGAATAATTAATCGCATGGTGCCAACTATGCATTGACTATAACGTGAATTTTTTGCCGCCCTGGACCGATCTATATTAAAAATTCATTGGCAGGAAAAATATATCGACCGTATATTGTGCTCTGAAGGAAACCAAGCAATTCTTTTTTACGGCGTAACTTGCGCACGGAATAAATTTTAACAAAATTAAGGCATGACGCGTTATTAAGCCAGAAAAACACAATGCGATTTGAGGCTGTTCTCTGCAGCCACGTGTCCCCTGACGTGGTTCATATGCAAAGTACCCAATTAGGCATATTACGAACATTTTCAAATCGAAAATAATTATCGATTAGGTTTTGTCGTTGTACATTCAGTTATCTTTCGTGATTATCTAGTGAATTTAAGACAAATTTATTGTTTTACAACGACCGCTAAAAATTCTCAACATCTTCACATTTTAATCGATTTCAGCGCTCAATGTAAAAGCACCCCTAGGTGATAGACTAAAGCTGTGTCCCCAGAACCTCGCGTGGAGTCTTGAAGCAAAGTGAAATATTTTGCATAAAGCACTGAATCTTTTGCAGGACTTAAGGACATGTTTCAATTACTTTGGCATTCTCCAAAAACGCCTCTGAAATGAGACTTCTGTGCTTGCTAAAAAGCTCAGGGAGTGGAACTTGTTGCGGAGCCTTCAACTACAGTGTGCCTTAAAGCTGCGTTGTTTGCTTTTTATTTTATTCTTTATTTTATCCTCAAGCCCGATGTTCCTTGGACATGTAAAATACCAGTTAAGTCTATGAAGTCTATCCATCTGGTCTAGTCTTGTCGTCAACTAATCCCTCAGTCTGTCCAGTTGGCTTCGATGACACTGGCGCAGAATATTCTCCACGCCTAATGCTGTGTCGTAAAAAGTTTTTCTCTCTGCCTTTTCATCAATCGATGAGGTCTCGCACATTGCGTCCTGGAGACGTCATTACACACATTGCATTACGACACTTCCCATCTTAACTGCTTCCCTCTCTCCATCCTCCTCCTTGCCATTTTTTCAGTCTGCCGTAGCAGGGCAGAAACATGCATCTTATTACGCAATCTATTAAAATCCCATGAACACTGTATAAGTACACAGAAAAAAGAAAATGCCTCACTGTGATAGTCACAAGTGGTTTCCAGAGGCACACAGTTTCGCTCAAGAACCGATAGAAGCTAACCCGACAACCAGCACTACCTGCAGTAAGCCCTGCGGCGTCGAGCAGGCACGTTTCGCTGATTATAACACTGCACCCACTGCCCCCCACAATCTCAATCTCAGCATTGCTAAATAACAAAATTAGTCCGCAAAACGAGCCTGCAAGCTACCACAAACACGCCCCGCGAATCACGTTTGAGCAGCGTATACGCACTCCGGCTACGAGTGCAGTTCGCTTACGGAAGCACCAGTCAGCTGACTGCAACCAAGCTCTGAGTACAGTGGGAGACAAAAGTCTCTGGACCGCGTTTTCCGCAACTGGTGCCTACAGCTCTATTATTAGCCGTCAGCTGGGGACCATACTTATGAAGGTAAGATCCAAAATACGGTTCTTTCATCTCCACAAGTGTGGCCTCCAGCCGACGGTTAATAATAGAGCTACCGTTCACTTTTATGCCGTTATAATGCCGTTATATTCGTTCCATTTTATGCCCCAATAGTTTGACAGTTCCGCAACCTACTCCTACCCTGCGTGGCGCGGCACCCCACACATATTTCTTATTCTGTATTTGTACGTAGTGTATATTACCCCTATATCCCAATCCTTTCTTACTACCGCTTCCACCCCCCCCCCCTTCTTTCCCTCTCCCTGTCCTTTTATTCCCGCTAGTCGTAGCTCAGGTGCTTAAGGTTTCGATGGCAGATGCCGCGGATAGCACCATCTTTTCCTTCCATTGTTATTTTATTAATAAACAGCCAATGACAACATTCCGCACCATAAAACAAACTTCAGACGAACTAATTTACGGGCTAATCTTCATTTATGCATTTCCGGTCAAATGAAGATAAGGGAAAAAGTTTTTTCTGCTCCGGTAGTGCCATAAATGCCACGGCTACACATTCTGACTTCGTTATCGCTCCGAAAGAGGTGCCGAGAGAAAGTACCGTTATTTAGTGTCATCATTCAGACATTACGAGACCGCACGACAGCCAAACGGCCCCAATAAAAAAAAAAGAGTGAAGAATCTTTTTCTTTCGCTTTGATGCCTGCCCGGCTCCGCTCAGTCGAGCCTGCGTTCTGCCTTCTTTATTGCTCCCAACCGTTCGCTTGCTGATGAGCCGCCATTTGTTACCCGACTGCTTCGACGACCACCCGACGGAGGTGTTCGCCTTTTGACATCCGCCTTGCAACAACCCAACGTTGCAAGATTAGGGACAAACGCAACAGCCGCAACAATTATAAACACCAACTGCAAAACCAAATACAATGACAGCAGCAGCAAAAACAACTACCATTAAAAACAAGAATAGCAGCTTGAACAACAACGACAAAACGAAAAACAACAATATAAATAAGAACGACAGCAGCGAGATCAAGGACAGTAACGCTGATGACAGCGAAGGCAACAATAACGAAGGCGATGTTGACGGTCGCATTCCTATATTGGATTCAGCGAGGAGCTCGTAGCCATGACATCCAAATCGATTTTGATTGGTGCCACAGCTCCTCCTGCTTACATTGGGTAAAGTAAACAGGCTGGTATTCAGCAATAAGTCTGTTCGCTTGCCCTAGTGAAATTGAACAGTCCAGTGACTGCTCGCCGTTGTGAGGAAAAACTGCGCGAGATAAAGAGACTGAGGCTTATAACAATTATAAACTTTTCTGGAATCAGTGCTGCCGCGGAAAAGAAAGGCCACAAGTGGTTAAGCTCGACCCAGTGCAATTGTAAGTATTGCAGAATCTCATGGTTTACATCTTGTTCACGGGGGCACTCTCGTTATAGTTCATAATAAGATTTGATTGGTTAATGGTTAACGAGGGTTTTGTGCGGCAAATGAGCATAGTGGGTTATGGGGTCCGGAGCAGTGGAGCGTTCTGGTTTTATTTCAACTTGCGGTATATTTTAACCTGGAGGTTGGTCTCAATAGGGTGTTTGTTGCTTCTGAAATGGTACCGCCGTGGCCGGGATATAACCCGCAGACTGGCGTTCAGTTGACTAAGCGCTGTAACCAAGGAATCACAGCTTCGAATCATAATCCTATAAGGTTAAGTTCTCGAGCGTAGTGCAGTGAGCAACGATACAATTTGAACTTTGCACGTGGCCATCACTTAACCACATTTCCTCGGCTTTGCTGCGTTTCCTCTTTTTCAGATAAGGAAAAAGAACACAGAACTTTGGGTCGGTACAATGTGGCGATTCCATTGGTACTTTACTCCATTCTTTTTTTTCTTTCCTTCTTTGCGAGTAGCACGATCGGCGCCAAGTCCCGGGCGCTGCTGGTTTGGAGCCAATCATGCAGGAGGAAAATAAAACATCATCATCATCATCATCACCACCATCATCATCATCAGCCTTACTACACCCACTGCAGGGCAAAGGCCCCTCCCATGTCTCTCCAATTAACCCTGTCCTTTGCCAGCTGCGCCCACCCTTTGCTTGCAAACTTCTTAATCTCATCCGACCACCTAACCTTCTGCCGCCCCCTGCTACGGTTACTTTCTCTTGTAATCCATTCCGTTATCCTTAAGGACCAGCGGTTATCTTGCCTTCGCATAACATGCCCTGCCCAAGCCCATTTCTTCCTCTTGATTTCGACTAGGCTGTCATTAACCCGCGTTTTTTTCTCTCACCCACTCTGCCCGCTTCCGGTCTCTTAACGTTACACCTATCATTTTTCTTTCCATGGCTCGCTTCGTTGTCCTTAACTTAAGCTGAACTCTTTTCGTTAGCCTCCACGTTTCTGCCCCGTGGGTGAGTACCGGTAAGATACAGCTGTTGCACACTTTTCTCTTGAACGAATAAAATATAATAGAGTAGAAATAGAATGATGGTACCTGCCCAGATGAACTGGAGTAAAACGAAGCAACGTGAAACGGAAAGCTTCCAGGGTGAGGCGTTTATGAAAATATTAAAATATTGCAGCACTGCCGGGCACAGTGCCGTGTTGGTATACAAGCGAGGGAGCCAACGCTAATCACTTTTGGTTAGCCCTTTCGCCAGGGGATGAAAGCGGCTATGCTGTGTTCGATATAATGGAATGATCTCTTTGTAAGTGATAGCCGGCTAAGGTTCTACTGAGCCGCGGTCGGGTTCGACCCGAGGTACTCCGGCTCAGTAGACGAGCGCCCTAACCACTGAGTCACCGCGGTTGGTTCCCGCTCACGGTGTGTAAGAAAATCCATTGGGCTGTATATTTCCGACAAATGCTGTGCGTTGATATCGAGATGAAGCCTAAACCGTTGAACTAATGAGATTAAGAGGACCGGAAGAGAGACGACACATGATGCTCTCCAGAAAGGGCGGAGGCAGAATTTCGGTACCGACAGTCAGGCAGTGTCGAAACGAACGATTGAAAAACACGCAATTAGAGCCAGCATGAAATATAGGCCCGTATTCGTTTGTTAATAAGCATTGGGTAGTCAATTATAGCTTTGCGTACTTTCGCAGTGCAAGAGAGAGGACAGGATCTTAGGAACAGTAGCCTGAGCTAATTACTTAAAAGACGCGGAAACGACAGCAAATTCCCCAACTCAGACAGCGGAGAAAGGCCTACGAGAAACGAGGTGATGCAACGGCTTCGTAGCAGTAACAACGTAGTTAGCGCCCAGAAATAGAAGGAAATAATAAGCGAAAGAAGGCAATAGAGAAACGAAGAAAGGAAGGAAGAAATAAGCAAAGCAACGAAACTACGGATGGAAAGAGCATGAAAAAAAAAACGACGCCTCCAAGTGGTCAACCACAAGGCTCCCTATTCTCTTCACCGTGTCTCTCAAGGCGTGTTCCTGGACAAACTACGGTGACAGATGAGGCGCGCAAGGCGGGAAAGAAGGATGTACAACAATTTTGACACGAAAATGGGATGCCGAAGTAAAGCGCACATTATCTCCCCCTTCAACGTGCGCCAACTGGCTGTACACCCAGACGCTTCCTCCTGTTTTTTTCTCGATGAGCCAGGGACAATCACTCTTCCGTCTCGATCGCACTGTTACTGCTTCTTTCGCTTCGCTTCTTACTTTCGCCATTTTGCCTCGTCAGCGATACTGGCACGCACCCTAGCTCTCAGTTCCATCAGCTTTGATTATAATTTATTATTCATGCTGCCGCAGGCCGCGCAAACAGCATGTATTATACTGCTTCAAGGACAGCGCGATAGAAAAGAAGAAGAGAAAAAAAAAACAGATTGGCGAGCTACTGATAGGATTTAAATTATACAGACACAGAAAAATAAAAACCAGTTAAAAGAAACAAGAGATGCGTATTAATACACGACGAGCCTACCAACAAACAGCCCGTAAGTGCTAATCTACCTCCCCATCTATCATAAGAAATAAACGACATGGCCGGTTCGTCTAACGTGAGACCTTTTTTTTTCCTGGCTCTAAAAAGGTCATATACAAGTCGGCACCACTTCCCCTCTTCTTTCTCGCCCCTCTGTCCTTTCCCTATTTTCTCCACAGTCCCAGATTCGACTTGCCCGATAAAGAGCCCACTCTTTCCCATTTGCCACTGCCAAGCTAGGCCTTTTGTGTACTCCCTCCGTCCGCCTCGACATCCTTTCCCGACCTCACTTCCTTCTTTTCCAGACGCTCACCGTCACCGCTCCCTCCTTCCTATCCCTCTCCAGTCTCCCTCCTCCGAAAACCCTTTCTCTTCTCTCCTCGTTCTCTTCCTCTCAACGCCACTCCTTACTTCCCTCGCGACGCCGCGGGAGATCCGGGAGTCGGGGAGCGCGCGTCGCGCGGCCGGTCATTCCATCCCGGGCTCCCAGAGAGAGCGGAGCGCTGAGGCGCCGCTCCCGAAAAGTTTTCGCGACTCCGCGTGCTGCTTCCCAGAGTGGCCGCGACTGGTGCGCGCGTATTCGCAAGCCGCCCTGGTGGTTTCGCTCGACTATTCCTGTTACAGCTGCAGAAAACTCGGCTCCTCCGCAGGGTCAAGTCAAGACAGCGTGCAGGTTTCTGGATGCTAAGCAACGAGTGGTCAAAATTTGAAACCGTTTTCTTTGGAGTTGTGTCAGTGCTCGTCGTGTTAGGCAGGAAACAGGAAGGTATCCTGTGACACAGCCTTTTCTCAAGAACCAGCGGAAAGAAAAAAAGGATTATCAGTCTGACTAGGGTAAGAAGGTTTCACTTCACTTTATTCACCTTAAAGACCCCCTTCAGAGGGTATTACATAAGGGCTGGGTTAATATATTCATCAACAAGTAAAAGCCATTGGCTTGAAATATAAGTTTTCACAGAATCTGAAAATACAGGCGGGTGCGTGACGGCAGTGATATCGTTGGGGAGGGCATTCCGGTCCACAACAGCACGGGGAAAAAAGGAGCCTGAAAAAGTTGCAGTACGGGACAAACGGTGGGCAATCTGAAACGGATGGGCAGTGCTGTGAGATATGTGGTTTGGATGAGTAATATAGGGTGGTTGATTTAGAGAGCTATGAGGCTGGCGAGGTTCCTTGGTTGTTGCTCGCAGGGTCATATTTCTCACACAGAAAGCATAGCGGAGTAACTACAGAGGACTAGTCCTGTTCTCGCCTCGTCCTCTGTAGTTACTGCGATATGCTTTCTGCGTGACGATTAACCAACACGCCCAAACATATTCCCTCCCCATATTTGTTCATGCATATCGCTAACAGTGGCTTGTGTGGCGATTTAAATGTTGTACAGTCCGAAAACCTGGTAATCAAGAATTAAAAAAAACTTTTTGTCTTTGCTCACGTTAGGTCACGTAAGTCAGTACGTAATTACCGCAGAAACGAGCACCTCATCGCCCTCAGCGCACTCAGTAAAAAAAAAAAGGGGGGGGGGCAGTCGGAAGGAGCCTTAGCCCAGCGGTCAGTAACGTAATAAGACAGATAGTGAAAATCGCGATGCGTTCTGACTGAGTGAAGTCCTCGGATTAAATGGACAAGTTTTCAAAGTGCAGCGTTTTAGAGCACGATTTCACAGGCCAGTCTTATCAGTAGAGCAGTTTAAACAGGAGCGACATTCTGAGAAGGAAAAGATATCCGCCATTTAACGTAATCGACTTTCAGTACGCGTTCAAAGGAAAAAAAAAGAAGCAGTTAATAACACCCAATTTTTGGTGGCTAACGAGATTCCTGAACAGGAAGCTGAGCATGCAAAAAGACAGCTCCTTTTGAAGGTACCTTTTCTGAGGCAAGCCAAATTCCACACAGGTTTGTGTCGCCTGCAGAACTGCTGAGTTTGTCGTTAGAAATTTCTTTACTCATATGCAGTAACTTAAATATTAACGTCCGTGTAAAACTGCCTGGTTTCTGAGATTGTCTTTAAGGACACATTGCGGCTCTATTCATGTTGTGGTGATCCTTAGCTGAAGACTACTGACGAGTAACAGCGCCACATTGCGATCTCCGACGTACTTATACCATAAAAATTGTGGGCTTGTCCTAGCCCGACGCATTCGTTACTAAGTGGCACAGTTTGATGCGATTACCCACGAAATTTCTGGAGACCACGAAGTATGTAAGGTGCTAAAATTATCAGTGGTGGGATGCAAAGTAGTGGAAGGGTGCGGCATTTGAGTAGTAGGACTGGTTCGAAGGAGAGATGGGCGACTTAGCTCGCTGCCACTCGGCGCGTTCGAGGATAGAATCAGCCGGAAGTTTTGAGGATATACCGACGACTTGCAGATATTGATACACTTCCGCGTTTTGTAGTGCTCTCACTGTAAAGTCACTGCGACGAAAGAAATTTGCGTGTCCATAAAGACTTGAAGTGTTGGAGTATATCGTTTTTTTTAGCGAAGCTCCGTCGCCAGGCAACCATAGCTAAGTAACGGAAATAACGCTATCGTTGCAATGGAACTGATATAAAATTTTGAACAAGAGGACGGTAAGTTACGGCCTAATTTTGTTTTTGTTCTATTCCAGCACGAGGAGGGCGCTTTGAAGATTCCAAACAGAGTTCACTGCAAATGCACTGAAATCTCACCGAGGCGCCGTAACTAACAACGAGAACGTGAAAAAGGCCACAGGAACCGAGATTACACATTTGTCATGTCTGTTCATAAGTGACAACACATCAAGTGAGGAATTGAGGACAAGACACCGTCCTCTGATGACCAAAGAGTGTTACCAGCTTTCTATTCGATTGATGACCTTCACTAGCGAACAACACGCTGACCATCAAAATTGACGTCTTGTGTTGTGTGTCGGCGAGCCTTCATATTATGTCTGCTTAGGTAAAAACTCACAACAGTCTGTGTATGGTTTCAGATGCGTTTGTAACAGACATGCCCACGATGCAGAAAATCATAACCTAATGCAAGACTAGTGCCTGAAGAAGCACCCCTACAAAGCAGAAATTTTAGGACGGGCTGTCCACTCAGAGAGTACATCGCAGGAGCAGCATCCTAGGCGTGATAGCTGCACTCGATGGAGTCCGCAAACGAGCACCAGAGAAGGAGTTCTGCTCGATGAGAACCGGAGCAAGACAGCCTACTGCAAGAATAAAAATAAACTGCACACAAGCTTTCCGGTGCCTTTCGAAAGTGCTCGAAGACTCCTTACTGCATGTGCTGTCGTTTCGAGACTGCATCCCTGCACCCTTAACAGGTCCCGGCCAAGTTAAGTGAACGCCAGTTGTACATGCCCGGCGCCGCAAGAAAGCCTCTTCTTAAATAACAGAGAAGTTCACCTCAGCGAAATGTGTTTCGTAAACAGCGAGCAGAACTGCTCATGCCTTGCCCCGAAAGAAGAACGCAAGCGTATATTTATTCCTCCTCGGGAACATAGCGTCAACGACCGTCTTCTCTGTGCTGTGTGATGAGTGACATCGCACCTCTACCAGCGTCACATAGCCAAGAGTTTGCAGTGACTGCCCCTCAACTACGAATACACGCAAGAAGCTCCAAGAGAACGCTTGCATTCCACAAACATATCTGCTGCGCTTCGATGATCACTCATGTGGAACACACCCTTGAGGGAGCTTTCAAGCACGTAAGAAATATGCTCGCCTCTGCCTACAGAAAAGCAGTGAACCGCTAACGACCAGAAGAAAGTGCGACAGTATTTTCCAAGAGTTCGCCTAGGTCTGAGAGCTCATACTAGAGCATGCTTACGTGCGATTATCGCCGTTAGGTGGTTTAAGCAGGGCAGCAGTACAGCTGGGTCACTGCGCGAGTATAAAAAGTCGGTTGCGGTAAAAAAGGGGAAGTCGATAGAAATAAATGCCCCGAAGAAGCGCGCTCCGAGAAGCAGTCACAAGGAAATCGGATGCTAAAGGAGTTGTTTCAAGAACCCCGCAAGAAGATACCTACTCTGTTCACAAGACATTGACGTCTGAAAATAAGTTTGAGTTGGCCTAAAAGCCAAGATGTGATGGTGAACTTTTCAATATATAAAAGAGCATAGTCGGTCATCGTCCTCTTATATACTTCCGGTCCGTGCAAGTTTCAGCGCTGTGTTGCTGTTGGTGTTGACTTTCTAAAACTCCATCCTTCTTCTGTCTACAAGTTCTACCTCCGAAGGAGATCGATTTCTTCGGTTAAAAGTGAGACAGTATTGACACCCAGCGTTCACGTTATGGCAGCGCACCTTTTCGAACTGTTACACTATAAGAAGAACATTATTTTGCCAGAAAAATAACCACAAAAAACGTACCGATATAAAGAGAGCATGAGCCTCTGCTTCCATTGACGCTCACGAACCACAAAAGTGAGATCAATAATACAGCCGAATGCTTTTAAGGTTAATGGTTCCCGGAGGAGGAACAGAAGGCAGAGCGAAGGTATCTCTTCGGACTGAGCCAGCGCAGCGACGGTGAAGAAGGTGATTAGCAGATTGGAACGCATCTTTACAAAAGAAAAATAAAGAAGACACAGCCACCGGCGACTGACCGTATGCTGCAACCTGCACCTTCTTTTGGACATTCCATCTCTCTGTCGTTTCGCACGGCACTTATTAGCGTCGGAGTCAGCGTCCTCAAATATTTTCCCTGTCTACAGACCCCAAGTGGCAAGGACACTGAAGTAGTCGGCTCACTGCTAGGTCTTACTTTTAAAATGCACTTTAGTTGAGTCTCAAGCTCAGCAGCTCTTTCAATCGCGTTTACAGATTCAACTGTTGCTGCCTCCCCAGTGCTTGGGCAACGGAAGTGAACAGTTGGTGCGCTGCTTCTCCGCTCAATCGCAACTACTCAAACATCGACGTGCCTTGGGCTTGACTTCGAAACGACTGTGAAGAACCGGTGGGCGTGAAACACAGAATCGGTGATATGTCAGACTCACTTCCAGTCAACGTTTTCAGCCCCCAATGGTGAGTGTTTCCACGCGACTGTTCTTCAAGCCAGACCCTGCTCAGTACAACCGGATGCTAGTGCTGTTCGCCAACCTTTTCATCGTGGTGCTTGGAAGCGGCGGCGTCAGCGGCGGGGACTGCGGCGGCGCTGTCAGCACTCTGCCGGCGTCTCCGCGCCGCCGCCTCACGTGCGAGGAGGCGGAGCAGGACTGCATCGGCCGGCTCACCTGCGGCATGGCCTTCCACGGTCATCGCCTGGACTGCAAGCGAGAGCTGGCAGGCCGCACGCCGGGCCGCTGCTCGGTCCACTGCCGCCAGTCTCTCGTCTCCCTGGCGAGCACCGAGGAAGGCTACGCGTACATCGGCTGCGAGTGCGGCTCGGACGAGTTTTGCCGAGCGCTGAGGCTGCGGCTGGCGCCCTGCTGGTGGCAGAGATCCCCCTGCTCTACCGCCGCCAGTAACGCGACTGCGGGCTTCCAGCTGCCCGGAGGCCTGACGTTGATCGCCTCCTCGCCGTCTTCTGCGACCTCTGCGTCCTCCTCAAGACCGCGGTGTTCCCAGCTGGCCCAGGAGTGCGTCTCGGACCCGGTGTGCTCGGTGGCGTGGCACTACTACCAGCGCTTCTGCCACGAGGTGCTCGACGGTGTGGCGGAGAACTGCTCGAACCGCTGCCGGAACAGTGTCCGCATCCTGGTGCGAATGGAGAAGGCCCACAGACTCCTGGACTGTGCGTGCGATGGGCGCGTAACGGGAGTGACCTGCGCCAACGAGTTGAACAGGATACGTAGGAACTGCTTCCGCATGGACGGCATTGATCCGAACGGCTGCGTTGGTGGCTCGCCGAGCTCTTTTACTGTCGTGGTCAGCTTGGTGTTGACAATGCGCCTGGTGTCCATATGGTGCGCCAAGTGATGCTCAGTGCTGTGTGTGTGTGCGCATGGAGAATTCGAGCTACGCGTAGTGGATATTGCGGATCGCGAGGATTCCCAGTCGCGGAATTCATGTTTAGTGAGAACGCCATTCTACCAGTGTTGACAGAATAGTGCGGACATAAGTGTGGCGCTATCATTAAGCACTATTGCTTTTATTATACGCCAACTGAAATGTGACTCTTGCGGAATTCTTTAGTTTGTTTAGTCTGTACAGTGGATGTGGATATCACAGATTGCGAGGATGCACATTCGAGGAATTAATGTTTCATCACCATCGTCAGAACAAGCATGTGCACTGCAGGACAGAGGCCTATCGGACCAGTCAGGACAAACTTGTGTTGCAAGAACACAATCAGTCTCCTGTTATATGCCAAGCTAAACGTGATTTCCGTACTCTTCTTTATACTATTTAATCTGTTAAAACTGATGGATGCCGTGAAAGAAGGCTAAAACGGGGAACAAATAAACCGCTAAGCTAAAACATGAACGTACTAAGAAAGAAGCGCCGATTAATAAATGTATAATTTATACCTGGCGCTTTCCACAATGCCGGCACCAACACTCTTATAATTAGCAGCTGAATGCTCTGTCTACGCACGTTGACCAGTCTGTTATGCTTTTAAAAGAAATAATAAAATAGTTTGGCCGAAACACAGACCTGAATCCTTATGAGAAAGTGTGCATAGCCTGCCAATCAATATTGGTCTCGTAACGTCTGGCTCCGTCCAGCTGGTTATATATTGAAGCACAAGAATAAATTTAATGACAAAAAAATAAGAATCGGCCCCAGATAACTTTGGGTGTGTCCTGTCTACGGTGTTCACTCTAGTTCAGTTTTTTATTTTTATTTTTAAAATACTGCATGCAGCTGTGTTGTCCAAGGAGGAGAGGGTTATATTAAGTCTTGTAATACAAATTCAGAGAGGAGTTAACATTGGAACATATAACAACCTACTCTGGCCGACAGTGCGATTATTTAACTGTTAGTAAAAAAAATCTTCCGTAATAGCTTAGCCCTCGCATAGTACGGATGAATAATATTAGGGTAATTGGTTTTAGCTGACCAGTGTTGTGCAGAGGAAAGGTAAGTTTCGCGCGGTAAATAAATTCGCTTTGATACACAAAAAATGCAGTTTTAGTATCGCAGCCTTTCGGCATACACAGAGGGGCTGTAGATTCAGTCGCTGCAGCATATAAGTAAGCGGTGAAGATCGACAGTCGGATACAATGAATGTAGTAGCAAGTCGCTGAATGCTGTCTACTTGTCCTATATATATCTTTGATATTATGTGGGTCCACATTGCGGAAGAGGACCCCAGGTCTGGGAGAACTGCTTTGCGGTATGCCTCCAGTTTGACACTTGACAGTGAATCTTTGCCTTTTCTGCGCAGAAAGCACATTTGATTGAATGCTGTTGCGGAGATACTCTTCAAATGCTTATTTCGTTCTTCAGATGCAGTAATTGTCAGCAAGACACTAGTTTCACGTAACAAGTTCAACTACTTTATCTACATGCTAGAAGTCACTTTATGGAGCCCTATGTATCCCACTGCCTTAGTTCATAAGCAGATGCTTTATTCTGCGGAAAAGTAAAGTGGTCTTGACGAACAAAGCTGACACTTGGCAGTAAATTCTAATCGTCACTCACGACGCCATGTGACGAGCTATGACAATAGCATGCAGTTTGGGCTACTTGGATGTACGAGAACACGATGAAGAAAAAATAAATAAACAGTGCATCGCAGCGAGACACAAGAAGAGGGGACACAATATAAAGTACTAAGATCTCTCTCAGCCAACTCTGGGATTAACATCGGCTCTCTGTCGGTCAGGCCTGCCGACATTTCAACTACTTATTTTACGTTCCGAACTAGTGCGCACTAAGAGAATAAGCGATTTAAATTTAGTGCCAGACTTGCGTTAAACTGGACACTAAAGGAAGATGTGTTTATTTCTAGTCGGTTCTTCCCGTCTGTAGTGCCGTCGGGCAAAGCAGGGTAATTCTTAAATTAAGAATACTAGCCATTCCTGTTTATAGGGTTGTGGATGGACCAGAGTCAGCAACCTAGAAGTCTTTTTCATTTGCAGGATATTGACAGGATCATTCCGTACTTGCCTTTGTTTTCCGAAAGAGGTGTATTCGAGGAAACAAGCTAACCCAACTGAGAAGCGTGAATTGCTGGGCGAGTTGGTACATGTTCAAGAGAAAAAAACAGCAAAAAAAAAAGAAGCAGGACCAGGAGAAGACACACACAGACTGTCGCCGTACTTTAAAATGATTTATTTCTGGTTCCGCTACGTATTTAGAGCAACTGCTTGCGCAAGCGCACAGAAATGCCACATTAATCAAAATTCAGACGTCATTGCAAATCAGATAAAAACGCTAAGGCGCCCGTGTGCTGTGCGATGTCAGTGCACGTTAAAGATCCCCAGGTGGTCGAAATTATTCCGGAGCCCTCCACTACGGGCACCTCTTTCTTTCTTTCTTCTTTCACTCCCTCCTTTATCCCTTCCCACACAGCGCGGTTCAGGTGTCCAACGATGTATGAGACAGATACTGCGCAATTTCCTTTCCCCCAATACCAATTATTATTATTATTATTAAATGCCACTCTTTGCCAGTGAGAATAACAGACGGGTCGCTTATGCAAACACGTTCGTTCTTTTTGATTTCAAACGCCTCTAACAGTTCGCGCTCGTGCCTGGACTTTCCGCGACCGATAATGGCAGTGCTGTTAAGCAGAGCTGAGCAGTTTTGGCACTCCTTCACATGTATGGCCAGGTTGCTCTCTGTACCAAAACACAGCGTTATGCTATGTTCCCGTAGTCGCTCGTTCAAGCTCTGTCCCGTCTGCCCTATGTAAATTTTTCCACAAGAAGTAGAGATAGAATATACTTCCTCCACAGCACACTTCGTAAACTTCGTTTGGTGCTTTGTTTTGCAGGCAGGTTCTCGCTGAGAGCCGGAGATGCGGACGCATGTCTGTGTGCGTCTTCTCCGGGTCCTGCGTCTTTTTTCTCTGTTTTTTTTTCTGTTAACCCAAATGAGTGCCATCAAGTTAGTTTTTTTTTCTCATTTTCCGTGTATTCATTCCCCAATAAAAGTTGTAATTACCTTCTCGACCCATGAAGGCAATACGGTGTTAAATGAAAAACTATACACATCGAATTGAATCCTCGCTGTTATGATAGCCTGAGTCGCTTATGCGCCATCAAAACAAACTTTGCGCGGACTAAAAAAGCAGCCATAAATAAAATATTGCGCAGCGCTAACTTGTGCCGCTGTGTTAACGTTCCGCATCGCGGGCCAAGCGAAGGCGTTACTAACTGCCGATGGCGCCAATGCAAGTGCTCCAGGTCATGAGTGGTCTCGGGCTCCTAGCTTTTTTGGGGCTCAAAAGATATCTTTCTTATGTGGTTCGAATTACTGCATAGATTATGCACAAAAACTGCTGAATCAAGGTGTTTCTCCTGACACTCTACAGGTTCAGAACAAGACCTTCTAGGTAGCGTATGCTGTTGCAAGAATTGGTAAATCTGGTGATTAATAAAGGCGATACCAAGGACTTTGAACTGCATCCAAGGCGCTGATGAGGGCTGATGAAGAGAAGTGGACCAAAGTTCTTTGAAAACGTGGTCTGGGTTAGAGATGGATATTTTAGTACCTACGCATACAAAAACGCTGCTTTCATCTGTGTTCCATTAATAATACATCAGGAAAATTGTTGCTCTGCTGTTCGACGACACCAAACTTCTCGACGCATAAATCAGGTTACCAGCCTCGCTGAAGTACTTGCTCTCGCCCTTTCTCTGCCGGTTGGCAGACATTGCATAAAATACCTTTGAACTGTCACCGTTTACAATTGCTCCTATCGTATTAAGATCAAAACGGATGTAACACAATTCTTCAACGCTAATCTAACCCGCCCAGGCCTGCTTCCGTTCCTTCAAGGAAATTATGCTCCCCCAACCTTCAAAATAAAGCAGGCAAATAAAAATTTAACATTACTCCCAGTAAAAGCGAAGGAAAGTGCCCACCAATCCATATCAGGGCAATGGAACTAGTAGTTGTAATATGTGGTTTATTAAAATAATAATAAAAGGGAAGGAAAAGATTTTTGCTAGCCCCGGCATCTGCCATCGATACTGAAGCACCTGAGCTGGGGCAGCGGAAATAAAGGATAGCAGGCAGAATGGAGAAATGAAATGAAAGAGGTGAGTGGAGACGAAGAGAGGATAGGGGGGAAGGGCGGGAGAGGTAATATGCGCAAAAACTGTTTGGTCAAATGTTTTTAGAGGAAGCGCCCAACGAATTTCTCTTTAACTGTGAAGTTTCCGAGAAAGCTGTATAGCTTTCCTTTGCAGCCTTATGGCTGCGCTTGGGTGGATGCCAATGAGTAATTACTCCCTCATTATAAAAACTGTTTACACTATAATAAATATATGGAACTAGCTCCAACCAGAGTTTTCGCGCAAAAACCGCAAGAAGAACATTAAATACTCAACGTAGACACGTAGCCGGCAAACTAAACGCTCTCGGATTTTAAGTAAAAAGTAAGGTTAAAAAAGGTAAAAAAAATCTGTGCAAATTTTTTCTCTCCGATTTTCGAAGCATCAAGTTTTTCTGCTTCACTGACGAATCCTTAGCGAAGGAATAATACGCGTCGTGTAGCCTGTGGCGAAAACAAACAGTCAAACCCCCCTGTGTTTCTTTTGTAAGAAACGTTAAACAACATTATTTCTTCGGACTAGCCAGCCACGTGCAACAGAGGGTAATTTCTCTTGTGCGTCGTGATTTATGCTGCGATTTTTATGCGCAAATCGGGATTTTAATGGAATCCGCTCCGCCATTAATTATTCCAGCTCCATCACATCTGCACTATTTTGCGAGGGAGAGAGCCACAGCCTCAGAACACTTCTCCGAGCCCTCACTGTTGCTGACGTCAGATTTGTTTCCACGAAACAAAAAGTAATACTCTTGTCAAAACGCCCAGCTGCTCTCTTTACCACTCCAAAGGCGAATGAAGTGTCCGTCCAAGTTCAAACTTTTCTTTCGCTCTGCTGATCTCACTCCTTGAGTGAACTGAAGCAGCAGGGTTTACAAAATGAAAAGTAAAAAAGAAAAATACGAGGTTTTTGCGGAAATAATTCGGCGGGAAAAACAAGCCAGTTCCAATGTTGATTGCAAAAAAAAAAAGTATTTCCTTTTTTATTTTTCGTCTTATAACCGGGCAGACGACAGGATAAACACTTCATTCGCCGTTTGAGACATGGGAGAGATTTGAATATGAACAAAGTAATCATTTATCTCTGCGCTGAGTGACCAATACGAGCGAGACAACTAAAGGCATTTTTTTGTTGCTTCGTTTATTTTCCATGCGGAAGCAATGCAGTTTGCCTTCATTTCTTGGTCACATGCGCAAAAGGGGTGCTTGTTCTTGTATAGCCCCTGTAAGCTGGCCCCCATCTGCATAAAGCCCTCTTAATGACGAATTTACAAGTTTATTGAATATGACAAAAGCTAGCAGTCCAACGACACTGAGCCAAAGCCAACTTTTTGGATAATTTTTCATTTTATTCGTCAGCGCTAGCCGTAAGAAAATTACCCGGTGACTATTAGGAGCCAGGAACTTCTGTTTCTTGTCTTCAGGCAAGGTCTGTTCATTACTATGCGGGGTCTATGGATGACTTGGATGCAGTCTCTGGCCGGCGGTTTGCCATTACTTAGGCCTATTACGTAAAACCGCGGGGTTCGTAGCATTATTGTTGACGCATTCTTATTTGAATCTATCTGCTCTTGCAGCCACTCATTGCATGAGCCGCCGCATTTTTTTATTTACTTGATTGTCTTCTAAGAAGCGTTGGTAAGTTAACGCAGTTTAGTACCGGTGCCTGCTTTTTAACGGCAAAACGAATACACATATAAAATATTTCTTTCATATCATCTGCATATCATCATCAGCCTGACTGTGCTCACTGCGCGGAAAATGCCTCTCCCATGTCTCTGCAATTAACCCTGTAATTTGCCATCTGCGGCCACCGTATCCTCGCAAACTTCTTAATCTCATCATATCAATGCAAGTATATTAAAGGAAGGATTGACAAGGTGTGGAAAGAAATACTGTGAGGCGGAAATATTCGCTAACAAGCTCAAATATCTACGTTAAAGAAATACTAATCAGATTACTACGACCCCAAGGCAGTAACGAATCACTATAGTATGGGCCCGAACCCACCAAAGAACCAAGGGTAATGAGTAAGGGAGTAATTACTCATTGGCATCCACCCAAGCGAAGTCATACGGACACAATTAAAGGAAAGTTATAGAGCTTTCTCAGAAACTTCATAGTTAAGGGGAAATTCGTCCTGGTCTGAGGTTCGAACCCGGTACCACCGCTTAACCGGAGCAGTCGCTCTGCCAACTGAGGTAACCGGGACGGAAACCTTGTGGTAGGGCGAGAGCGAATTGATCAATAGCTCGAAGTGGGAACAGTGTTTGTCAATTGTTTTATGGGAATAGAATAAGGTGGAGTAGATTTGTAATAAGGGAGTAATTACTCATTGGCATCCACCCGAACGCAGCCATACGGCTACAAAGGAAAGCTTTACAGCTTTCTCAGAAATTTCTTAGTTGAAGAAAATTTATCTTGCTTCGGGGTTGAAACCCCGGACCGGGATGGACTCATAGACCACAAAACCGCATTGCTTCTTGGCAAGTAAAGGTGACCCTAGTGTATGCGCTGCCTTAAGGCTCTATACTGATGAGTATGCGTGTCGTTAGAATCTAAAAGAGGAAGTTAGAAACTAAATAAAAAATTAAAAATAATGCGCATGTGCACGCTGACTATTAGAAGACGGAGGAATTTAAATTGTTCCTCAATCTAAAAGAAGATAAACTGAACGCCATGTAAGGAGACAAGCAGTTTAAAAAAAATAGAAGAATATGTAATTAGAAAAGAAATGGCTACGAAGGACAACTGCCAGACTAACTGACCGATCAGTCAAGCAATCGACCGATCGACCAAACAGTACAATATTATCTACGTGAAAAGTTAGCCTCACTAAGGGTGCCCGCAACATCTCCACTGAAGCGCCACTTGTATTAGGGAAGAGAAATCGATCAATACAGTGGCTGATTGATGACTGCATTTGCAGCCTCGACAGCTTCTGCCGCCACAATAACGACCGGCTGACTGTATAAAAACTGTCTGTCGGTTTGTTCTTGGACGTATTTTTTGACATGTCGAACTGGCTAACTTAATAGAGTCCAGACGGAGTAAAATACTAGATAGTCGGTGAGTTTTAAAGTACTTTTGATTAGTAAATGCCGTGAAGGATAATTAAGCTTCATGATGAAATAGAAATAAAAGAACGAAGAAAAAAACAACTATGCACCGGTTGCACTCTGCTGCGTAACGCTCAAAAGTGTCTGATGAACGCAGACCATATGCTGTTGAGACAATGGCGCTGTTCAGCGCCGGCAGATTCTAAGAGATCGTTGGAGTCGAGTAACCGTTGGTCTCGCGACAGGCGTGCCGCCTAGCCGTTGCGCCCATTGTTGTACACGTAACAAAGTTGAAACACTTGCAGATCCGTAGTCAGGAGGTGCCGATGCAAGCCGTCAGAGTAATAGCAGTAAAAACATTTCTTTGGCAAGAGAAAAGCTAGGGCATGAGGGATGGGGGAGATATAGATTTGTAGCTTCAGTGGTCGGACTTCCCTATTTCGGGATCTCGTTGGCCTCCGCCGCCCCCTTTGCCCTCGCCGCCAGCATAAGCTGTGTGCTCTGGTTGGAGTCAGTCAGGAGGGCCTCCCACTGCTCTAGTCTAGGGCTAGTTATCCTGGGTATAAAGGGATTTTTCACAGCACCAGGCGACGTGTTACGTTGTGGCGCAGCCCCCACACCACACGCACTCTTTCATGTATCTATTCGGCCACATTTTATGACATGTGGCTGTGCTTGGGTAGGTGTCTGATTGTAGTCGTCTGAACGTGGTGGCCTGCTCTGTGTTGAGGTTGTCCGCCGGAGCCGGTTACTTCTTGCGCGTTCCCAACAACGCCTTCATTGCCTCCCCGTAAGATTCTGGCGTGCTGGAGGGTTCGACTGGCAAGCCCACCCTCCGGTTGGTGAACCTTCGGACAACGGTAGAATACTGCGGTTGCATGGGAACCAAATCACGCTGGGACCATGCTCTCCCTCACACCGAGCTCGAGTAGCCGAAAATATTCTCAAGGATTTCACGCTAGCATTCGCTGGGCGCGCTGCACCACGTTGCAGCCCATCGTTTTTGTAGCCGCAGGAGCCGGTGGCTGCGCCGTGTCGCTCGTTCCACCAAGGTTCGTTGACGTCGCTACTCGCTGGAACTCCCGACGCGCTCGCTCCTGCGGGGACTTCCGGGGACGCACCTCGGCAGATGATGCCACTGTGGACGACGAATGAGATAGATATAAACAAGATCTCCGTTGCGATGAGGCCCTTATTCCATCCCTGGCAAACTTAAGTTTAAGAAAAGGTAGGTTGACATCTCGGTCGCCAGAAATTTGGAAGAATCCTTTTCTACGTAAAAATTTCAGCCGTCAAATGTTAGAGTATTCCCTTGCATCGTTACTTAACCAACTGCACAGTCATAATATCGATTTAGAAAATATTAGCATGTCAATGTTGAAGACTTTTTTGGCGTCATAATATAGATAGTACCTTCACTAAGAATTGTATAATGATGATATATGTATTGTGCTTATGCAATCGTCTGACATGAAAATTTAATATTCTTATTTTATTATCTTAGCTTCAGTTCATTCAGTGACTTTGCACATCTATTTTCTGTATAAAATTTGTCCTGGAAATTTAGCACTATATATGTAAATATGTTGTACAACCGCTGTATGCCTTGTACACAGGGACTTGAACCTCGTCAAGTGAACTATTTTTCACTTTTGTTCCAGCCCCTGCCGCTTTGACGGAAATAAATCAAATCAAGAAAGTGCACGGGCCTGACGACTGGCTTGGTTGGTTATCAGGCAATGAAAGGCGCCGTAACTGTCTCACTTCTTGGTGGACACCTCAACTATACGCCGTATGGGAAGGGAGGAAGGTGGGAGTGAAAGAAGAAAGAGGTGCCGTAGTAGAGGGCTCCGAAATAATTTCGACAACCTGGGGATCTTTAACGCGCACTGACATCGCACAGCACAAGGGCGCTAGCGTTTCGCCTCCATCAAAATGCAGCCACCACGGTCGGGTTCGAACCCGGGTACTCCGGTTCAGTGTATGTACACCGCTACGGACGAAGGTGAGGCTGGTGAACACTTTGAAGCTCATGCTGCACGACATATAAATACCCCAGAAAGTAGAAGATTCAGCAGTCGCCGCTATAGCTCAGTTGGTAGAGCAGCATACTACCTTTGTCCGTAAAGTTTCGAGACTGATTTATATCTTCTCTAGAAATGACTCCACAAAACAAATGTTGTTGCGTATGTGTAGAGCCATCTTTTCGGGATAACCTGAGCTATTTATGTTAATTGCTGTGGCAGCCGCTAGATGGCATTACATGTGGTAAAATACGTTGTCACTAGTCGTCTGCGCATTCTACTGTGAGTGAATGTGGAGAGATGGACGTCCACCTCTAACAGCGTGTAAACATAAAATTCTGTGTGAAGCTTGGCAAGACAGCCACACACACGTATGAGCTCCTTCGTGACGCTTACGGCAACGAGGCATTATCGCGGGAGTGGGTTTTCGAATGGCACAAGAAGTTCGTTTCGGGGAGAACGTCGGTGGAAGACGACACAAGGCAGGGGCGCCCTTCAACCTCAGGAATGAAAACAACGTGGCTCGGAACAGGGAAATCGTACAGCAAGATCGCACCATTACAGTCCGCATGCTATCAGATGCTCTAGACATTAGTAAGACAACATGCCAAGAAAATTTTGCGTGATAACTTGGGGAAACGAAAGCTGAATGCCACACTTGAGCCGCACTCCCTCACATAGGACCAGAAGAACACGCGGGCATCAGTGAGCGCTGATTTTCTTTCCGAGGCAGAGAAGGATGCTGCATTCGTCAACAGAATCATTGCTGAAGACGAAACATGGTGTTTTAAATACGATCCTCAAACGAAGAGGAAGAGTGCCGAATGGCGGTCCACAAGCTCTCCTGTGTCGAGAAAGGTGCGGCGACAAAAGACCAAAACGAATACGATGCTGATAGTTTTTTTTCGATGCCAGAGGTGTCACACACCACGAGTTCGTCCCACAAGGGCAAACGGTGAATCAGGAGCTTTATATCCGCGTGTTTCAACACATACGTGATCCACTGTGACGCCATCGCCCTGGCTTATGGGCATCTGGACAGTGGAGCCCTCTCCACGATAGCGCAAGGCCGCACACTGCTCTCAGCGTGACAAAACTTCTCGTCAAGCACAGCATTACTGTACTTTCCCATCCGCCATACTCCTCTGATCTCTCCCCATGCGATTTTTTCCTGTTTCCTCGTGTAAGGAGAGCACTAAAAAGTCGCTGGATGAAAAGCATGGAGGCCATTCAAAACACCACGACAAAGGAGCTGACAGCTTTGCCAAAAGAAGCGTTTACCGGTTGTTTCCAAGACCTCAAGAAGCGTTGGAAGCTGTGTATAGACTGCAAGGGAGAATATTTCGAAGGGGTGCTGCACAAATGATTTTAATGTTGAACGCATTTTTTAATGAACTCAGTCTCGGAACTTTACGGGCAAAGCTTGGTCGTGGATCTGGATCCGTTCAACGGCGTGTACTTGTACTTTCTTCTAACCTACTTATGAATTTATTTCCAGTCATTAAGCGATTACGCTGCTAATATACCATTAATCAGCACCACAAATAAAAAACACCATTCTTCTATGCTTTCAACGACCGTTGACCATTAATATGTGTTGAATAACAAGCCCCCTCATTTCCCTGCCCTTGTCTACTCGCTACAGAAGTTCGATGTATAAGAAGCACGCCCAGGAAAAAGAATGTTGTAATCTGCAGCGAAATGAAACATGGGGATACACGCGCGCATTTAAAAGGCAGAAACTGCCCCAGGTTCAGTGAGAGTTCTCAAATATTTTTCTGCTGCGCTCGCCGTCATGTTCATTGCCCGGGGACCGCAGTTTAGGATTTATTTCCCCAGCTTTGTAGCCTATTTATTCTTGCCCTCTTTATATATCTACAGCATCTGTTCTTAGAACATTCTGTTAGTCTTCGTGCTTGAAATTAAAGCAAATAACTTCGAACGTGCATGTACGATTCGATGCACCGTCTTCTAGGAACGCACTATGAGGCCTGCAAAAGATGGAGAAAGGATTATGGCAAAGCGGAAAGAAAATGCAAATATGTTGACAGATTTACCTCTCTGGTTGGGATTGATGACACAACAAACTGTGGCACGTCTCCAACCAAAAAGTTTTTGTTTGGTTGGAGACGTGACAGGGGAGGAAGGGATGGAAGCGTTAAGGCTGTGACCCCCCCCCTCCCCCTATTTCCACCTTCCGCGTTACCTTTTCCTTCTTTCGACGTCCTGCTCCCCTCCATACATACTTAAAGACGCCAGCTACTGCCCCCACTCACTCCTGAAGAAGGAGCCGAGCCGGCTTCGAAACGTTGGGTTTTAAATTTAAAAAAAAAATTGCTTAGAGACGTGTCATAGTTTATTATAAGGAAACGTTCATTTTCCGAACAGAGCACATGAAAAGGAGGTGTCGATGTTGTAAGTGCGATAGAATTGATGCAATCGTTCTTTCTATTTGTGTGCGACTATTTGCAAAATATATATTCGGGCTTTAGAACGCGCGCACAGAGTATGTTCTCTGATATACATTCCGTATGCATGCACACTCACAGTATATGCTCTTTCAAATACGTGTTGCTCAGTATTCGCTGGAGGGAGATCCCACCATTTATTCTGCTTTATCCGTATCTGCATTTGCCTGCAATAATAAAACAAAGGACTACACCGCGCCCTATACGATAATATGTACCCGTATGACCCCGCAAAGTTTCACAAGTGGCCATATGGGCTGGTAAGGTAAGACATCGTCAAGAGAGCAGACGCGCAGTAAAGCACAGGGGTTGTTTTCGTCTCTGTGCCTTACCATTCGCCCGCTTTTACTCTTCTTTGTTTTATTCACGAGGCTTTCACAGAAAGCGAGTGGAAATGGGCGACTGGAATGATCCCCGTGGCGACAATTTTGATCGCGAAAGGCTGGAAGTCGTCCTCCACTCAGATTGAGGCGTGCCCGTTTAAATTCAGTAAATCACGATTCGCGAGAGACGCTGTTCTATACTGTTGCTAAGCGCTCTCTTGAACAATGACGAAAGGCAGAAAAAAAAGATAGGCGTGAAACGCGCCCCATTGACAGGATCAGACAGCGCCCTCGCATGCTGTCGTGATGTGGCCTTCGCTACGGAGCGCCGTATGCACAACGTCTGCCTATTCTGGTGCAAGTGTGAAAGAATGATGATGCGCCAACATGCAAGACGTCCAGCAGAGCCCGTACAGGGGCAGTCGGTTCGTTTGAAATTCAAATCAATGCTTCGCCATCGCACGAGTGCTGAGATAATATTTAAAACGCTCGACAAGGCGGTGTGCCGAAATACCAAAAGCTGGCAGGAGCGGAAACAAGCGCACGGGCGCGCGCCTCGCTTCTGACGTTGTTCATGCTCGCAAAGCGATGGCTGCGCCGCTCGCGGAGAGCATGCGAAGTACTCTCGGGAGAGCAGCCGACGACATCGGCCGTTCGCGGCGCGTTTATGTGTAGTTGTCCGTTTTGCGTGTGTTTTTTTAATCGGCGTTTATTTTTGCCTTGGGAACATATAAGTATAACAGATGAGAATAAAAAAATTAGAGGGAAAACCTAAGCTCAGCCTTAAAGGTATGACGCGATATCTTAATAGGTTAGTGCCCACATATGCAGAGTTGGTCACTTTTCTGAACTCGGCGGCAGCATTTTGGTGCAGTTAAATGACACCAATCCCATGAGCGGTGCGATGTGAGTGCATGCTAATAACCCTGAACCTGATTAATCAGAGCTTGCCGAAGTCCTCTCGTCGCGATGAACATGTAAAATAAATCCTTGTTTTCTCGTCCGCTCACTATATCGACGTCCGCGCTATTTCGACGGTTGTTCGACTTTTTTGGCTCTAATAAATTAACTAATCATCCTATCGACGCCAAATTTTGTCGCACATCACCCTCATATCATTTTCTATCGATTACAATCATTCATTTTATCTTAACTGTTCTGAGGACGACACAGCGGCTGCCGACACATTTTGTGGACACGACCTCGCCGACATAGCGAAGTAACGCTTTCGCATTAATAAGAATGCGCCTACAAAGGAAAAAAGAAAGGAGTAAGAATGGCAAGTAGTCGCATAATCTCGTTGCAAACAACTAGAGAAAAACACATGCACAAATGCTATCCGCCGGTGGTAGTTATGTATTAAAGGAAATGGCACAACTCTGTTCCAAGACCGACCCTGATGCGCTCATTCGACGGGGACTTCAGGCAATCAGTTCCACCTTGCTGTCAGGTAAGAGGAGTTGATGTTGATGGAGCTGAGCTCGTTCATGGTCAACGCCTAATGGTGAAGAAAACACTCGCATCTTACAAAGAAAAAGACCGCAGTGATTGCAGTGGGCTCACAGCTGATCACAGAGAATTATTCTTGTTCAGTGGGTGGCTATTTTTACATGCTTGTTATATAAACCCTGTATTTCTACGCATTTTTCTTTCTTTCACTCTTCATCTGTGAACATTGAGCAAGTCACTTCGCTTTTTTTCTTCCATCGTGCGCTCTTTCAGAGAAGCTTCTCGGGACCTGCTTTACTTTGCTTTTATTGTAACGTGCCGACAACGAAGACATCCCTTAGGAGAGACCCCATGGCTCCCAGTTGACATTTCCCCTCCGGGTGTCAGGAAATGTTTCGGGACAAGAAAAAGCGAAATCCGTGGGAGAAAGAAACATTTCTATCGGATAGCGGCGAGAAAGGTTTCGACATACGGCATCCAATGCCATCTGACCGAGAGACGTGGTGTTGGTACGATAAGGGCGAGACAGAGAACTTCAATGACCGGAAATGAGTAGAAATCTGCAGGAGAAGAAAGCGCGTTCAGTCTGCTACTCCACACTAAAGAAATGGAAACGGATGTCCGAAATAGAGGTCAAGGCTACAAAGCATCTTGGTAAGGCCATTTGATGGTGACTAAGTCCGCCGAGAAATACGGCATTAAAAAGACATCTCGCTTTCTGAGCACGTTTGGGATATTTGATATGTCGAGCGCAAGGAGGGTCGTTCTATGTTATCCCGTGTTATATTGGAATAGAGACTACAGCATGTAATGGGCCGACAAAGCAGGCACACTGAGGACTAAGATGTTGAAGTGGTAGAGGATGACGATCAAGTAGGATTGAAGGAAAGAAGTCCAAGATATTTTTTTTTATTCGACGAGTGGGCCACTAAGCATATGGTTATAAACGCCTATAGCAAAATTAGTTTTGAAGCAAATGACATCACTAATTAGTTTCCCAAACATGGGAGTGTAATTATATCACATTGAGATTTTTTTAAAGCGAAATTTATTGCCCCAGGGCATCAATGATGGGTGAAGGTGTGATGAATGATATAGTATAAATTAAATGAATGGAAAAAGGTTACCTGATTTGATGAAGTCCAGTAGCGAACGGTGGTACGGTTCCTGCGTCCAGGCAATGTATGAAGAAGGGTTGCTTGGTGAAAGACCTGCTACCATCAGGTGCCCGATCCTTGTAGGCTTGAGAGCTGGGCAGTCCCACAGTAAGTGATGAATGTCGGCCTCAATGTCCTCGTGTTTACATATCGGACACCCTGGCCGAGGAAACAATTCTCGGTACTGAGGCCACTTCTGAGTGATGGCTGGTGTGAGGGCAACCCCGACCCGGATCCTCCTAAGCGCCACCTCCTCTGCACGGGTAAGACCGCGGGGGAGGGTTACCGCACACGGAGGGATGAGAGCACGTGTGCGGCGCCGGAGGAGTTCCTTCCTTGATGAAAGGAGGGTAAAATTGTCCAAATGAAGGAGCCGAGGCGGTGATGAGTTTCATTCTACCGCAAGCGATTACATCAGCACGCTCGGGACGTAAAAAATGAAAACATTCGCAACAACGCCTTAGCGGAGCACGCCGTCGTGAATGGCCACAAAATTGACTGTGGCAAGGCAAGAATCATCGCAACCGAAAAAGTAGCAGCATCACGACTTCATCTGGAATCCTTAATCATACAAACTACGTCACACACGTTAAACCGGAACGACGGCAATCTAAACCCGATGTACGCACGCTCCTTGCGCCGATTATTCAATCATATTTAAACGACCCGTGTTTGGTGATGAATTCATTGTGAACAAGGCTTCCGTGTGGAAGTCGAAACGTCAATAACGAACCTTTCTTCACTGGTCGGCGTCTCTTATTTTTCAAAAGGAGGTGACTTTGAGGGTGACCGTGGCTCCTGGTGGAGTTGCGCCGAGACCCGAGGACGCCGCTTTGAGTGAACGTTCCCATAATCTGCTGCCCGGAGGACCTGGACTCTTGCCGGGGCCTTGGCGCCAGCTGCACACCAGTGCTGACACATTGAGAGGGCGGGGACCGGGGTGGACGCCGCGGCCACCGGACAGCAACGCCGTATTAGCAGCGTGTTCAGCAAAGTAGAACGTTGGGCCATCTTGTACTTACTTTTTTCCATCCTCAAACAGCGCACGAAAATCAGCAGCAAACCAACAGCAGATGAAACCGGTGGTCTCGGGTGGCGCAGTCCTGCGTAATTCTTGTGCGCGATTTATGGCACGCGTGTCTGTCTCTCGGCGCTTCTAGGGAGTCCTTTCTTCCTCCGATACAGTGACTGCAGCCATCGGCTCGATGTGACCGTGGACGACCGCTGCTGGTTCGAGTGGTTCGCGCACCGTCACGCGCGAAGATGACGCTAATGATAGCGAATCTGTTTTCCTGCCGCGTCCACTCGCGCGTCGACGATAATCCTTTAAGCGCCTCCTCTGCACACGTTTCGTCATGGCTCCTCTCCGGTTCCTCGCCGAGAAGAGTGTTAAGTGGCCGTATAGGGAAGCGGTGCATTGCTCCTTATTACCTCCGCAGCGGCGACGTCCGGAGGACAGCCGTGACAGCCCCGGTGGCTGTCGCGAAACCAGAGCAGCCGCATCATGCACTCGATTCTCGGCTCGGGTCGGCTTGCTTGTTTGTGAGACTAGCTACATATTTCAGGTACTGTTTCTTTTTTTGTGTGTGTGTGCTCAAACGTCTGTTCCTCAGTATAATGCTGCTCAGCGAAGGAAACGAGAACGCAAATCTCATGTTCATGGAGAAAACGTTGGCATCAACGGGCTCGCGAATGCTGGTGAGCGCAGAGCTCTGCACGGGACTACGTTACCCCGTACGATACACCGGGTGTTACAGGGCAGACATTAATTTTCAAAAATACGATTTTTCAGGCAAAAATATGGCTTTTGAGGTATGGTATTGCCAGGCTTGGCGGACGCCAGAAAACCGGTGAGTCATTTTAACTTGTAGGATGGTTAACTAATTTTTAATAATTAACTTTTTAACTATTAGAGTTGAGCGCCTGGTTGCAAGTAGAGACCTGTAGCCAGTCGTTAGTAACCGCCATACCAGTTTTTAGAATTTCGAAAACGCGATTACCCTTGCCGCTGTAGTGGTGTGTCGAGCCATGGTGGCTGGACAAAATTTGGCTATTTCGAATAGTTACGTGCACTGGAGGGGTTGCTTTTCCTGCATGCTCTTCAAATGCGCATGTATTTTGGCACGATGTAGCCAAAAGTTATTAGGCCATAGCACCGACGGTAATCAGGTTTTCGAAATTCTAAAAACTGATATGGCATTTACTAACAGTCTAATTGGAACCGGGTGCCTAACACTAATAGTTAAAAGCTAATTTTTGAAAAAATAGTTAACCACATTAGTAGTTAAAATGATTAACCGCATTTCTGGTGTCCGCCAAGCCTGGCAATACCATGTCGAAAAAGCCATTTTTTACCTTAAAAATTTTATTTCTGAAAATTACTCCGTTTTCTCTGTAACACCCGGTGTAAGTGAGGACACAACACGGGAAATGCATTCGACGCAAGCGGCCGACCCACAGCGGTGGCTCAGTGGTTAGAGCGCTCGACTAATGATCCGGAGTTCCCGGGTTCGAACCCGACCATGGCGGCTGCGTTTTTATGGAGGAAAAAAAACACGCTAAGGCGCCCGTGTGCTGTGCGATGTCAGTGCACGTTGAAGATCCCCAAGTGGTGGAAATTATTCCGGAGCCCTCCACTACGGCACCTCTTCCGTCCTTTCTTTTTTCACTCCCTCCTTTATCCTTTCCCTTACGGCGCGGTTCAGGTGTCCAACGATATATGAGACAGATACTGCGCCATTTTCTTTCCCCCCCCAAAAAAAACAATTATTATTATTAAGCGGCCGGATAAGAGTAGCATGTGGTAAGCTTTACGTGGGTCAGACGGGGAGATGCCTCAATGAACGCTTGAAGGAGCACAATAACAGTGTGCATAATACTGTAAAAGGGCATCTCGGCATCCACTGTAGAGACTGTGACAGCAAAACTTACCATCCTGATTTCACTCGCACACAAGTTTTAAGCAAGCACAGTAACCAACTAACACTTTAAATAATTGAAGCAGCGCACATCGCCGTGTCAAAACACGCCTTTATCGATTTGTTACAAAGATCTGGCATTTTTAGCGGGGGGGGGGGGGGGGGGGGGATGATGATCACAGTTATCTCCTTTGTTCAGTGCGGCATGTATGAATGACTGTGAATCTACGGATGGTTGTTTTTTTTTGTGTGTGAACTGTATATATTCCTCGTTCCAAACAATAAACATCAGTTGCAAGTCAGCGCTCGTCTGTGTCGTGTCTCCCTCGTTGTCCCTGTCAAACTGCGCGCTGTTCAGTTTAAAATAAGAGTAGCAATCACGCCGCTTCAACCAGGCCTAAGAGCAGAGAGTCATCCATCAACCGAGCGATGAAACTTCGACGGCAGAAACAAAAACATATATGAACTATCACGTTGCCATGGAAACCGGATGCTATCGGGTGGTGCTTCTTTCTTTGCGCTTCGCCGGCCTGCCACCGTTGAACGCCCCAACAACGCTATATTCACGCGGCAAGCTTTTATTTCTATTTATTTACTTTTTTGTGAAACGTGGCCAAAAGACCGGACGCGCAGTGACAGGCACAAAGGGACGTCAACGTGCATTCTGATGTGCTACACCGCTGAAAATGGTATGCCGAAAGAAGCACTCTACTAAATCAAAAAGCCCATTTTTAAAAATTGTGGAAATTCTTAGGTGAAACGCCCTGTATAGGTATATTACACCGTAGTCCAGGCACGCTTTCTCGAGACCCGACTGACGCCACCCGGTCAACCCAGTGAGCAGTGCCAGGCGATGACAGATGTTTGGTCCCGTAAATACGCATCTCCAACAACCTTGTCAGCTTAGTGGGGACCAGAGTACTGAAGTGGTGAATCCGCAGTTGCCGCATACACCGCCACCCCGTCAATCAGTCGACTTCTGATCTTCGGCTGTTCTGGAAATTCGCGTTTGAAAGTGAACCCCCTCGCGAAGATATCTTCAGTCGTTACATCCTACAATTGCGCCAGAAAACAACACGCTCGCATCGATCCGTAATGAAATGTGAATCGCCCACCAGGGCAGAAGCGGCAGCTGCTGCTTGCTCCTCTCCCGGGTTCGAACCCGTTCAGTTCCCTTCCCTTACTGTGCTGTTCAGGTGTCCACCGGCCAATGTGAGACAGACTCTGCGCCATTTCCTTTCCCCAACAACCAATTTAATTAATTTTGCTCTTCTCGCCGCATATCAAACAAAGGTCAGTGTAGGAGCAGCGGCGGCGTGTGCTCTCGTACAATCATGATATCATCACACTACCCTCAACCCTCGCCACTAGCTCTCTTCTCTCTATGCGCCTTTCCTCCTCCTCTCTACTCTCCTCTTTTCACTGCTTCACTCACTCACGCTTCCTTTTTCCTCTGCTCTCGGCGCGCCTCTCGCCGCCTCTCCAGAGTCCCCCTTGCAGACATCATCATACGACGACGCCGAGATCACGGGCGACAGACCTTTAACAGCTGCCGGTGTAAAATATTTGCTGCCTGCTTCCGAGATCGCCTGAGCAGCGATTGTCGACCGTGGCGCTGGATTATCTCAGCAGCCCAAATTATTTTTATGGCGCGAGCTGTTGTACGGAGCCTACCCTGGGCCTTCGCGTGGATGAAGTCCGTATAGAATTCGGCAGGTGCCCAGAAGTACATTCCCCCCTTGCTCCGGAGGATGCCCGGAAGATGCCCCGCTCCTCGCTGTGATCCGCGCTCGGAGTTCTGTGCGTGTGTACCGCTAGGGGCTCTCTCTCTCTCTCTCTCACACACACACACATGCAGTACAGACCGATAGCTTACGACCTCTTCGCCGAAGGGGTCGGACCTTGTACTGCCATCAACGAGGTTCGTGCTTAGAAGGCTGTGCAGCAGTGAGAATGTAGGAAGCGTGAGCGCTAAGCAGCCTTCGACTTCGCGTGAGATTCAAGACTCACTTGCATTCTTCCTGCTTGGCTTGCCTTGGCTTGGCGCCGACTTGATTGGAGAAGAGAAATAAGAGAAGAAGAAGCAGAAAGATGCCTTATGGTTTATGCAGGTTTAACGACCCAAAGTGACTCCGGGCAATGAGGGACGTCGTATTGAAGGAGAAAGAAAGAAGAGGAGAAGAGAGAAAACGGAGGGACGCTGACGAGAAGACAGATATAGAAAGAAAAGTCGTAGCATTTTAACGGGATTAAACTGTGCAGATGTGCTTTGCTTTTTGTTTAGATTTTTAGATTGTGTTTAGTGTGACACGACGAGTGATCAGCTGCGGCGATACCATAGTGCTTTCGTGCAGTGGCCAGCGAAGCTGATGTGTTCACGCCGCTGCGGGTTCGAGTCCCAGTCACGGCAATATTTATTTTATTGCTCCAGGTTAGCCTACGTAACCCTCAAGGTCAGGCATCAGACAGGATTCTAGGTTGGAACCTTGTTAAATAGTACCTTCGCGCTAAAAATTTACTGCCTTAAGCTTACGGCTAGAAACACACCTAATGTTTCAACTAAGCCGTATACCCTAGTTTGCCGAGTAATTGTTTCCATCCAGTTGGCGCGTCTACTCTAACAAACAACGTTGAGTTCGTCTGCCTGCCTGCCTGATGAGCCTGCCCGTCGGCTCCCGTTTTTTCCGCCCCCAGCACGTGACAATATAGCATGCACGCGGGAAAGTTGTGTGCATAAGCTAAGTAATTGCGAAGCATTACGTTATAAACACCACAAGCTTAGTTGTCCCGCTCACTAGAGTTGACTGCGGCTTATATGGGAGGCGGGCTAAACGCAAAACAGACATAGGAAAGCCAGGAAGTGGGTGTGATGCCCGGTTGGCTACCGAGCCCGAGGAAGAAGGGGCATGAAGGGTGTATAGTACAAAGTAGAGGAGGAGGAGGAAAGGCAGGTACAAAGTAGAGGTGGGAAAGTAAAGCTTAGGCCCCGGCTACAAGATCACGTCCGAGGCGTACGCGCAGCGAGACTGCGCATGCGCGCGCCAAGTTATCAGAAAAACAACAGTTAAATGTTGCTTATACGTAGAGCTCTAGGTGATAGTGCGCGAAATGGAAACGAGATTAGAAGTGAGATAAAGGGGATGGAAACTTGGTGAAAGAATAGAAACTTCTCCTAAAGTGCTTCTTTTTTACAAATAGACATCCCATTAGCGTTACTCTTTTTTAAAAAGCCATTCAGCCGATGACGGCACCCGGCGCCAAATTACCTGGAGAGGCTTCATGTCGGGCATAAAAAGAAAAAAAAAACGCTCGTTATTCGCACCCCGTAATCTTACTTTTCGTGCTCCTGAGCGCCGTTCACTTTAATGGTGCGGCAACATTTAAATAAATCTCTGTCACGTCTGATATAAATCCTCCTCCACACATCACTCTTCCTTTGGAATGGAATCTTCGTCGGCTTATCTACGGCGTGTGAGATCGTCCATTCGATGCTCTAAATAAACACCCGGAAATGCTAACCTGAAAAAAAAAAGTCTGCACAGCAAAAAAATAATGCGACGAGTAACTTTGGAAAGCGCAAGTCTATCGCTATCTCCACGTGAGTGGTGACGGCGGCAAAAATAGAGTGTGCAGGATAAATGCGTTCGCGCACAACGCAGATAACAATTCGCTTTTAACGGCGAGCCCTTATGGAGGCGTATTTAAATCTTCTTTCTGTACACACTGTCGCAGTGATTGATGTGCGCCCAAGAGCGCCACAAGTTTCCATAAGAAAAATTAGGTGCGGTTTAACTACTGCTGAACATGGTTAGAGAGCGAAAGCTCTGCTGTATCGGGCTTGGCGTCTGTAACATTTAAGTGCGTTCCGCACACTGGATAGGCAGCGCGCCCACCCTGCCACCTTGGTAGGTGGCAGCGGCTTGGCGTCTGTAACGTTGAGTGTGTTACGCACCCTGGATAGGTACCCGCCGTGCTGGCTCAGTGGTTAAGGCGCTCGTCTACTGAGCCGTAGTGAATTGGTTTTTTGGGGAAAGGAAATGGCGCAATATCTGTCTCATATATATCGTTGGACACCTGAACCGCGCCGTAAGGGAACGGATACACGAGGGAGTGAAAGAAGAAAGGAAGAGAGAGGTGCCTTAGTGGAGGGCTCGGGAATAATTTAGACCACCTGGGGGTCTTTAACCTGCACTGACATCGCACAGCACACGGACGCCTTAGCGTTTTGCCTCCATAAAAACGCAGCCGCCGCGGTCGGGTTCGAGCCCGGGAACTCCGGATCAGTAGCCGAGCGCCCTCACCACTGAGCCACCGCGGCAGGTCAAGCGGGCTCTGGTCCTCCCTTTCGTTATGTTTTTGTTCGGCTCGAGCAGTCACCAACTGTTTACGGACGCTGGGTAGTGTGATGCAAACACACCACGTTTCAAATGTTATGTAGTTAACTGTTTTATGTGAAGTAAACTCAGCAAAATGAGGTTAAAAAATTTCCAATTTCTTAATTACTGCATGCTGGCGTCTCTTTATGATTCCGCACAGTCTAACGCCTGAATAAATCACCACATTAAGCTATTTTGAAATCAGCTTACTTGCAGGGCACTGAACATCCGGCTGAACATCCATAGATCATTGATTAGCGCGCATTTTTCGGTTCGCTGCCCGGGATGCGAATCACAGCAATATTGTTGTCCTGCGATTTATTTTGGCGGTAAATTCAGCGCGGAGGGACGAAGGACACTGAAAGGGGCAAAACAAACGGTTGTTTTGTCCCCTTTCTGTGTCCTTCGTTCCTCCGCGCTGAATTTACCGCCAAAATGAACTACATCTAACTCGCCCAACTCACCATTCTCCTGCGATTTATGTCCTTTTATTTATGTCCTGCGATTGGCCAACGATTTGTTGTCGTATTGTTAACCAACATAATTGGTCAACATACGCACGACGGCCAGTGTTAAATCCTGTACAGGTCGCGCTCATTAGCGCCAGCAGCCTCCCTGCCTCCCTCCCACTACCATATGGACTACGTCCACTGTAGAACAATTAGACTACTGTTAATGCTCTCCAATTATCCCTGTCGCGATCGAATTTCGGTGGAGGCGAAATTCTAGAGGCCCGTGTACTGTCCGATGTCAGTGCACGTTAAAGAACCCCAGGTGGACGATATTTCCGGAGCCCTTCATTACTGCGTCTCTCATAGCCTGAGTCGCTTTGGGACGTTAAACCTCCGTAAACCAAACCAAACCCTGTCGCGTGCGAGGTGCGGTCGCACTACCCCCACAAGCTTCATAATTTTATTTCATCACATGACTCTCGGTCGCCCGTTTTACGGCTGCTGTGGCTACTCCCCACTGGTGCGGCAACATTCTTGTTCTTTTGGAATATACATTATTAATACACCATTCACGTGTAATAATAATAATAATAATAATAATAATAATAATAATAATAATAATAATAATAATAATAATAATAATAATAATAATAATAATAATAATAATAATTGTTTTTTTTGGGGGGAAAGGAAGTGGCGCAGTATCTGTCTCATATTTCGTTGGACACCTGAACCGCGCCGTAAGGGAAGGGATAAAGCAGGGAGTGAAGGAAGAAAGGAAGAGAGAGGTGCCGTAGTGGAGGGCTCCGGAATAATATCGACCACCTGGGAATCTTTAACGTGCACTGATATCGCACAGCACATGGGCGCCTTAGCGTTTTGCCTCCATAAAAACGCAGCCGCCGCGGTCGGGTTCGAGCCACGTGTAGTGCCCAAAATTCAGTTTCGATCAAGAAGTGAAGCAACGCTTCATTTAGATTTCGATGCTCGCTAAAAAAAAGCCTTACTTGTCTAAATCCTCGTCCGGAGCATCATATATCTTAGGTGGAACCTTGGCAACTCAAAACTCGTTACTTATCAAAAGTGCTATAGAAAGTAATTGAGAAGTAACAAATGCAGAAGTCACCTATAAGGGGCAGCATCCATGCAGGCTGAAGAAAAAGTTCGAAACTTCACGTGTAGTGCCCAAAATTCAGTTTCGAACTTTTTCTTCAGCCTCCATGGATGTTGTTCTTTAGGTGACTACTGCATTTGTTACTTGTCAATTACTTTCTATAGCACTTTTGATAAGTAACGAGTTTTGAGTTGCCAAGGTTCCACCTAAGATATATGATGCTCCGGACGAGGATTTAGACAAGTAGGGCTTTTTTAGCGAGCATCAAAATCTAAATGAAGCGTTGCTGCACTTCTTGATCGAAATGCAGGTACCGCTAAACGTAAACTATTGCTCGGAGACCACTCTTCCTACTGCACTACGCCAACACCGTCACTAGTCCTGGAGGCCCACGTCAACCACGTGTTGAGTAACCACCCCACCAACCAAAGCTGGCGCCGACTCTCGCCGGGCATGTGAACATTATCTTGCAGGGGAAATATCACCTCATTCCTCCCAAATTATAAGACGGGCTGCCGCCGATCCAACTCAGACTAACATAATCTGGGCTCCTGACCACCAGGGTCTACGAGGCAATGAGGTCGCTGATGCGTTCGCCCGAGCGCTTACACACCGGGCTCCTCATCCTAGCTCTCCTGGCTCAGAGGCTCATCAACCGCTTCTACGGTTCTGCGAAATCTTAATCAATTATTGCGACAGCCACCGCCTCTAACCGGCCCCTGCCAAGGTGCTGATAAGGCGGAGGAGCGAACTCTGCGGCGCCTGCAGACAGGAACTCTCCTCTGTCCTGTCGTAGTCGAACTCTTTGATCCCAGCATAGATGGGCGTTGCCCGCACTGTGGAGAGATCCGCGATATCTTTCACATGGTGTGGGCATGTAGTTAGAATCCTCACCTTCCCTTACCCCTACCCGAGAGGCATGGGAGACTGCCCTCCTCAACTGCTCCACACTGGAGTCCCAAAGGGCTCTGGTAAAGCGGGCGCGAGACGGGGCCTCATCATGAGGTGCCCCGGGCTAAGGGTACCGACCATGTAGCGAGGTCTTCTGACTTCCAAACTCTCTTTTCGAGCATTAAAAGAGTTTTTCACCACCACCACCAGCCTCGACTCGCCGAGTTGAACCAGTGACCGGAAGTGGGACGAAAAGTTTTCTCTCTCTTGATGCCGCCTCTTCGTGGCCACTGACAGAACGTATTAACCCCGAGCCGCTGCGCATCTGGCCTTGCAGCTGCCGGAATCTATGCGCATAAAAAGCAATCCTGCCACAGTGAAAAAAATTAAAAGTCCTGGTCCATTTCCGTGCAGCCTGGCTTCGTTTTCAGGGTGAAAGAACAGCTAACGCATACGCAGGCAAAGGGGGCGAAATGCACGCGAATCGAACATGGTGTATTGGTAATCGATGCAGAAAGCAGCGGTCCGTATGCGGGAGCGAAGCAGTTGGTGTACACTATGAAAGAATGCTCCAACAAGCAGCACAGACGCCCTATGCACAATTTTTGCTCCCCCCCCCCCCCTTTTTGTTTTTTGATGCCGCAAATGCAGAGCGGTGGTGCGAGAAGAGCGCGGTTGTCCGGATGAACTGGTTCTCACTGTAATGCGTTATTTGGTACGAGCTGCGGCAGCGCGTGGGAGTCACGGAGAAAGAGAGGGATGGGAGAGTGGCGTCTTCATACGGTTGTGTTATCGATGCGAGTGCAGCAAGCAAAACGAAAAAAAACTAGGCGAGATGGTAATGAATCGTAACTGGCAAACATGCCGGGTTGGACACACAGAACCGCGCTTGCTGCGTCAGCGCTCGTTGCGTTGTCGTCAGCACCCTGAACGCCCACCAGTATGACGCAAGCGCGTCGGAAGCTCTACTTACGTAACGTATGGGTGCGAAATATTGTTTAGTTTGCCTTTTGACCTGGTTTAGTTCCTTTTTCGCCATGGTCACCAGTATGCAAACGGGAGCATGAACACGCAACCCTCCCTCCAATTTAATCGAAGGTTTTGAACAGCTGTCGCTTTGGTTTAGTTTGGCGATTCCAGAGAGCGTCGCACTTCCATTTCAACCCTCAACAGGATTAGGCTAAGCCGGAAGCATTTCCTTTCTGCAAGAACTGCAGGTTCTGTAGAACTGAGAGCACGTTATGGGTATGATAAATGCGCTTTGGGTGCAAAAATCTTCTGAAGAACCTGATATTTTTGAGAAAACTGCGAGGCCATTTTATATAAAATCAATGTTACCTTTTATATTATAAGCATATTCTGGCGACACAAAATTCCTCCCCCCTCCCACCCATCCTCTAAGTTTACGTCTCTCTCTCTCTCACACACACACACACACACACACACACACACACACACACACACACACACACACACACACACACACACACACACACACACACACACACACACACACACACACACACACACACACACACACACACACACACACACACACACACACACACACACACACACACACACACACACACACACACACACACACACACCACATACCTGCTGCGAGTGAGAAATGTGCCTCATAAAGATATAGAGCGAAACCTGTACCTCACGACCAAAGCTGCAAAAGACGTTTTATCGCTGAAGCCATACCTAGATAAGTAAATAAAACAAATTAGGCCGCGACCGGTTTCCACCCCACGGCGGTGCGAACACAGTTTCGCTGGCAGGTGCTCGAAAGCACTATGCTATCGCCGCGGCCAATCATGGCTGGTGTTAAACTTCAACACAATCTAGCGCTATGTATTGCACATCGCGATCTTCATCAACATCCCTCTGCAGCGCGAACAGATGAGGTCAGCTTAACCTCGAACAGAGCTTAACCTGAGTCTAATATCGCCGTCAGAGGTGCCGACGACTCAGCAAAGCAAAACCATATGAGCCAACCATGCTAAGCACATGCTTTCGCATGTCTACTCGGTGTAACTACGTTAAAACCCTACAAATTGTTTGGTTTTGTTACTTGATGTGTTCTTTAAGGCCTGCATTATAAACTCTTCAGAGTAAAAATGGTCTCAATTCATGCGTCAGCTGACGCATAAATTGAGACTTTTTTTTACTTTGCGGGAAGTCAAATTTTGAGGCGACGAGAAAGAAGGACGTACGTTCACATGACGATCCAAGGCGCTCATAATAGCCCTCCATCATGTGTCATATTAATCTCATTTGGCGCAAAAGAGAGGATAAAATAAAGAGACGAACATGGGCGCCAGTGTTAGCCTCCTTTTTTTTGTCCGCTGTTTTGCGCTAAATGAGGCGCATATGATAATAGTATATAGCTTTCCCAACAGTTACCTCTTCGCTGTATAGTCGCTGAATTGGTCAGCTTCTACAAATAACCTTCGGTACGTATGCACCCTCCAGTGAGTTGAGTTCGCGCGCCTCAGGCATTGGAGGGGCACTGTGGACAACTCTATCCAGTTAATGTTGTCAGCAAAAATTTATCTTTGGCGGTTTCTGGCAATGTTTACGTTTATATGGTATACCAAAAGACAGGCTTATCGGCGAGAAAATTGGATTTAAAAATCATTTCGCCTGCCAGTTCAAATCCGTGAGGTCCGTGCCGAAAAGTATGGGTTGCTACCTTTTTGAAGTGACTGGCGCTCTAGAGAGCCATCTGGGATCCGCGCCCAAAAATCCGTGTCCACGCACTCTGTGTTTCATTTCTTGGTGATTTCTAGCTTACTCCGTTTTTAGTGGGGTGTTTTCTTTGTCGTCAAAACGCCGCTGACTATCCATACAGGACTATCTGTTACTACTTGATTTCTTTCTTTAAGAGCAGTCATTCTTTCTTGGCTTGCTTGATTCGTTAAGAAAGCCGGTACATGCAAACCCAACGAATAAAAGCCAGCACTCAGCCGGACATCCCGCTCCTATAAGTATAACCGTGGCGAGGTGGTAGCCTATAGATACAGGCTACAGACAGATGTCGATAGCTATAGAGCACAGGACCCTATACATGCAGGTCAACTGTAATTTTTCCTCAGGGACCTTAATTTATATTTTTGATCAAGAGCAGAGTGGGAGGCATTTATATAGAATCGCTGCAGTTGCTATTAAGTCCTGCCTATCTCCTTGCTGTTTCTTTGTCTCTTTTCCGGCTGGTCGTTGCGCGTGTGTACCGTGGTTTTTATGCATACACTCGGCCCTCGTTTTAACTAAGTGGTTTATAACAAACTAATGGATATAACGAAGCTCGGCCAACACAGACTATAACAAAGCTAAGGCTATAAAGAAGTAATCGCCTAGATACTTCAACTTCGGTCAACTGTACTATAGCTTAGCGCTGCTGTGTACACATGCTCTTGTTATGCCTTCAGCGGAATGTCAGGCGTTCACAAACACTGGTCGACGCAGCCCTAAAACACGCTTACATAAAATGACAACATCGCTACACGCTGTCAATGGAATTTCTAGAAACGGTACACCATTTTTAAGCGAAAATCTTCACCACGCTATGTAAACCAGTTGTCGCGTAGGCCGGGGATTAACCTTGAACGACCTTCTGCCCAAACACGTTAGCCGTGTATGACCGTACGTGTTATGTTGTCGAACCCTTGGCCCCTGCCCTTGATTCATGACCTTTAGTTGACCTTTGGCCTTTGACATTGGGTGACCTTTGGATTGAACTTTCATCTTAAGAACATCCGATGGAGTGATGTGAAGCAATGTGATGACATCTGATGGGTGTCGTACTAAGACCACGTGATACCACGTCATAGCCACGTGGCCGCGTGGGTATATATAAAACGGCCGTCGCGAGCGTGTAGCGGAGCTGCCATGGACGAGCCTCAGACACTTAGCAAGCGTGCTTACTTTTCGCTGAATTCTAGGGTTAGCCAAGTTAAGCCACTGCCATTCTTTATTTGTATTCCAAGAAGAGCTTAAGTATCTGGCACTGAGGAGAGTTCAAGCAACTAAACACATCCGTAACCCGAACCGACACTAACGGTACCGGACAAAACGTTATTTTCGCACTGAATTAGGCCTTTCATGCGAACGCTTTCAATTGTACGAGGTCTCTATGCCGCTCAAAGCCCCATTTTCGTTAGGATTAGTGGCACTACTCATTTCGCATTATGATTTCTGCCCCCCCCCCCCTCCCCCCAACGTTGAACTCTGGACTGACACGAGCGCGCTGTGCTTCCCAGGAGACAACCACTCCAGGACTCCGTTCCTGTCGGGCAAGTGCGATACGTGATCAGACCTCAGGAAGAAGGGTATTGCGCGTAAGGCGGCGTTCAATAGGCCCTTTCCTCCTTTCTCTCTCAACCGAAACAGCACCCCTTCGCGCCTAATATTTGAATCTTTCATTAGCCGGCTTCCAAGTGCAGTTGCCTTCGTGCCACAGGCGTATCTAATGTGAGAGAATTTCCTGAGCTCCGCGCCACTTAGGCGGGCTAATTTGGCGCTCTACGTGATCAGAAGAATGAACCGACGGACTACCCACTCCCACAGCGAATGAAGCCGTACGCAGGGTCTCCTAAGAGAGAAAGAAGCATGGTAGATAGTAGGAACAATCATTTTCTCCCCTTTCTCTCCACTTTCTATCTCTACCTCCGTTCCCCTTCCCACGTGTAGGGTAGCATACCAGGCGCTGCCTAGTTAACCTCCCTGCCGTTCCGTTTGTCGTTCTCTCTCTATTTATTTTACAGTATCCACCTACTGCGATCTTGTTCAAAGCAGTAGAAGGGTTGGTATGTGCAAATAATAAAGCAGCCAAAAGAAAAAAAAACAAATAAATGAGAACAAATTAATTCGCTTCTCTTCAGACAACGTTAGCGAGTCGTGCCCTATTGCATCGCTGCACAAACTTGGGAAAGGTCTCAATTCTTGTACTCTTGATGCCCTACGCGTCGCAGGAGGCGGGTCGTACTTCTACTACCCCTCTCCGTTCAGTCCCTTTCTACGGGGTACTTGCACTATGACGAGACGTTGCACGTCAGCTTATTTGGTCAAGAGGGGTGATGAGTTGACGGAGAGCTGGGTCCACATCCTACACAAATGCCTTCAAAATTTTATTCGCTTACAATCTAAAAATCTGCAGGACGTGTATAAATACAGCGCAGCTGAGAAGCGGCGGTCATTCTTATCGCGAAGACTGCAACGCGGGCGCTTCCCCTTCGCCACCACCGCGTCACTTCCTTTTGCCGTAAAGACTAGTTCGCCCGATAAATAGTTGGCTTTTGAAGTCTGCGTTGACGCGCTCTCCTGCCCTCTTTCACCGCCAGTGACAACTTGACAGCTTCCGTAGCCAGAGACCTGAACTGCGCCAGTCTCTCCACGCCTTCAGTTTGAAAGCCCTCTAATGCTGTGGAGAAGAAACAAAAAAGAAACTGAGCCATAGCTCGAGAGTGCTTGCACTTTACTTCCGCGAAACGACAAACACATTTTCTAAAGTGAACGTCCGAAGTAAACGCCCATGAAGAACGTCTGAATTTGGGAACCGAAGGAAATAAATGCTGGAGGCGCACCTTCCCAAAGTCTCTTTTTGGGCAATAATACAAATAAAAAGGCGTTGCAAGTTTAATGCATATTTTGAAGTGTTCATACCCAGAAATTCTGGGCATTCTGGGCAAATGAAGCTTCGCCAAGCTAGGAAAGACTCAAAAACAGAAATACAGATGTAGTCATGACAGGGAAATTTCGGAACTAAACACCGTTGCATCGACACACTTTAATTGACGCGGATTGCTTAGGCTAAGCCACATCGTCATTGACTTTAAAGCGATCAATACGGTGTCATTTTTGGTGTAGACGTCAAGGACTTGAACTGAATGTCGGGAAAAGCTTTAAATTCAATTTTCTCAGCCATAAATTTGGCTTTTTTTTTCCTGCCGTACAAACATCATCATATTAGAAAAAAAAAGCGAATGAAGAGTGTGCTGGCACGTCCTAAATGTGGCCAGGGGATACAGCAAACCCAGTAGCACCTTCAGCCTGCTCTAACCTAACCTTGCACCAAGATTCCCCATCCCACGCGCCCTCAAAAAAAAAAAAAATCCGCAGAATCAATTTTTACGGGTAACAACAATTCGTCAGAACGGTCGTCAGCGTCCCTTGAATGGTGTAACCAATCTCTTCGTCAGGGAATGCTTACAGTAATAGCACGAAAAGCTGCTCTCGTTGTCTCGACGATGAGGTTGCTCCTGAAGATAACAGCAGCTACGTGTAGAGGCTTCAACAAAGCCTCATTCCTGGCTATACATGATCGTTTTGGCGGGTGTCCACCTATATGTCGCGAGTACGGGTTATGTATTATCAAGAATGCCCACGCCACTGGCGGGAGAAGTGATTTATTGCCAGCAGTTCATCATTATCTTGATCGCTATGGCCAAAAATCAGCCGAGCAGAGTCTACATGAGAACAAAAACCTCTCTCGAGGGCCTCAAGTCATATAGCTTTCAGTCAGCCGCGGCCACGCTATTCCAGAGAATTTCCCGAGCGTGGCCTTGTTTCTGACTCTAGGGCAGGTTTACTCTCAGCATTCACTGTGAACCTGCAATTTACCAGTGGTTTGGGGTTCTTTGCAACTGTCCGTATACCGTTGTTGTCTGCAATATGCAGGTATGTTTAAACTTCACAAGAGACGATGGACGAAGCTCTCTCATTTCAAAAGAGCGGCAAGGAGCTCCTATAGTTAGGTTAGTCGTCAGGGCATTATAGCAAGCCAGCTTCATTGGAAAAGAACTGTTTCTAAGCTACAGAAAATTACTCCAATATTCGAGGTTAACAATGAGAGTATACCCCGAACCGGACCAAAAAAAATTGGCACTGGCTTAACTTGGCTAACCCTGGAATTCAGCGAAAAGCATGCACGCTTGCTAAGCGTCTGAGGCTCGTCCATGGCAGCTCCGCTACACGCTCGCGGCAGCCGTTATATATAGTATAACCACACATGACGTGGTATCACATGGTCTTAGTACACACTCCCATCGGATGTCACCTCGAGGAATCACGTCACATCACCCCATCGAATGTTCTTAAAATAAAAACTCAACCCGAAGGTCACCCAATGTCAAAGGTCAACTAAAGGTTATAGGTCAAGGTCACGGGGTCAAGGGTTCGACACCATAACTGTACTGCATATGGTCATACACGGCTATCCTTGGTTGGGCTGAAGGTCGTTCAAGATCGTTGTGCTGCCTACCCGAAAACTGCTTTACCTAGCTTTTCGCTTTAAAATCTATACGGGGAGCAAGGGGCAATACTAAGGAAATTGCAGTCAAATACTTACATAAACACAGTCAAACTCCGCTATATGTTCTTAAATTTGTACGATCCGCATTGCGCCTTCTGCGGCGAAGTGAATGACTTATATCGCATGGTAAGAAATTGCCAGAACAAACCAGATATCGCGAAAATCAATAACCCAACAACTGAGCTCTGGGAGGCGACGTTGTCCAGCTCACATTCGGAAGGCCAGCCTTGGCCGCTGAACCGGATAAGAGCGGGACACCTAACTAACGTCGATTTATTCTGTGCATTAAATGTTTTTTTCACTAGCACACATACACGCGTGTCCGGATTCCCACCTAACATCGGATGCAGGGTGCATCATATTCACTGAGACGGAATGGCCCGGAATCCGAGCCGATGGCGCATAGGCATTTAGCGCTATTTGGGCGTCCGGTCAAGCGGAAACCAACGCGGCGATGCACCGCGTATCGATTGCCGAATGACCAGCAAAGTGCGCTCAGTGAAATAAACTGCCGCACGCGTCCATCCCGAGCCGCTCGGTCGCACTTCTCCTATCGACCCCTGTGCATTGGTTTAAATGCAATTAATAGAGTAAACTGCTGGGCAAGTCCGTTCATAATGCACAGATGGTGGAACCAGCGAAACAGACGCAGGACAAGAAACAAGGAGGCACACACACAACACCGCTGGACTTACAACTGATTTATTCCGAGAAATTGAGCCACATTTGTACATCATTGCTGCGCAAGCGCACACTGTGAGCTGTGAACAAGGTGAAGGAAAATCTTTACAAAGATAAAAACTGATACTCCTTTTCGGTGATTATGACAGAACGATCGCTTACGCATATCGCTTACACGAAGGATCACTTACGTGGAGAAGTCAAAACGTGATCGCGAACTACTAAAAGCGATTTTAATAACGAAAAATAAGCAGAGATGCGTAAGTGATCCTTCGGTCATAATCACGGAAAAGGAGTATCAGTGCTTATCTTCGTAAAGATTTTCCTTCACCTTGTTCACAGCTCAGAGTGAGCGCTTGCGCAGGAATGATGTATAAATGTGGCTCAATTCTTCGGAATACATCAGTCATAAGTCCAGCGGTGTCGTCTGTGTGCCTCTTTGTCTTGACCTGTGTCAGTTTCACTGGTTCCACCACCTGTGGAATACAATTAACAGCGCGGTCGCACGACTCCCGTTTTCTTACCTTGTCTTCGGCTGCGTTGGAGGGAGGCTGAAGAGGTTTTCTGGCCATTCGAGTAGATTCAACGATTCAAATGCGTGAAGCTTGAAGGTGAAGCATGCCAAGTGTTTTTGCACTAGCATTTAAATCAGTGACATAATTGCCGATGAAAACCACCACATTGTTTAGTATTCCCCTTGCAGCGTCGGAGCAGTGCGAAAAAGCTCACTGACGACGCCATCGATGGTCGGATTTCAGAGTACTGCTGCTAGCGCCCACGCCCCACCGTGTCCCGTCGAGTGCAGCCAAACAACGCCCCGAAGACTTTGCCTTTGGTGATGTTTTGTTTGTTCCTTTGAGTGAGCTTTACAGCGCTGGAAATCTACTGCTACCGTCAGTGACGTCATCATGCGACGCCGTTCCTGGCGCTGTGCGATGCTGAGAAGCGTGAACATCATTATGGTTTTAATTGGTGATTGCGTCACCATTTAAGATCGTAATACAGAAAGACCTCGCGTTTAGAAGCTTCACACTTTCGACCCCTTAAAGGTGGTCCAATTCGAAAGCCTCTTCATTTGCCTTTTAGGAACACAAACCGCATCGTCATGGATCTGAGCGCCTTAGCAGGGCAGTCTCCAGAAGGTGTCAGCGAAGAAAAGGAGCTCTTTTTGTCGAGGCTGGTAGGACATGACTCGTAATTCAGATGCACAAAAACAGGAATCCAAAACGAAGAAATCACTTTTTCCTGTGTTTACACGCCGTGGTGGCTCAGTGGTTAAGGTGCTAGTCTACTGAGACGGAGTATTCGCGTTCGAACCCGATTGCGGCGGCCGTGATTCGATGGAGGCGAAAGACGAGAGGCGCCCGTGTGCTGTGCGACGTCGAGGCACTTTAAAAGCCCCACGTGGCGGAAATTATTTCGGAGCCCTCCACTACGGCACCTCTCTCGTCCTTTCTTCTTTCTGTCCCTCCTTTATCCCTTATCTTACGGCGCGGTTCAGGTGTCCCCCGCTTTTTTCATGCTGCGCACATCGTACGTATCTTGTGATGGTGGTGGTGGTGAAAACTTTTATTCAGTGAAAGGAGAGTTTGCAGGCCAAAAATGTCTCTTTACATAGGTCGGGGCCTTAGTCCGGGACCACGCTGGACGAGGCCGCTACTCGCGCCCGTTGGACCAGAGTCCTTTGAGACTACAGCCCCGAGCAATTGAGCAGGGCTGCCTCCCATGCCTCTCGGGAAGGGGAAAGGTAGGCTAAAAGCCGCTAGTGTGGCTTTTAGTCTACTACCATCAGTATCAACGTATGTGATGCTGAAATAAAAAGATTTTGATATTTGATTTGATTTGACAGACCCAAACCATGCGGAAGTTATCGGACACTTCCCCACAGTGAGGGCAGCGCCCATCAATGTTGGGGTCAGAATGTTTTGCTATTGCAGGACACAACAAAGTGTTGGTCTGCAGGAGCCTGGGGCTGAGTTGGGCAAAAACGCTTTTTTTTCGAATACAGAGCAGAGTTAATTTCGACAAGAGAGCATACAACCCATAATAACACAACGTAATGTGACAGAGAAGATATGGAAGGAAAATGATTGACGGTGAGGTTGTAGTTGCTCAGGATCGGACTGACGCCCACACGAGCGTTGCGCGGTTGCTGGAAGCAAAAGCGATAACAACTAGACATTACACGGCTATAGGGCAGAAGCAGCAGCAGCAGCAGGCTCCAAGCATTAGTTGCTGCGTCCCAGCAAGGCGGAGAAGTGCCGAGCAATTCAGACAACGCGATATCCCGTAATCGCCAAGTGCATTGAACCGCCAAAGCAATTTCGAGCAGGTGGACGGTGAACTGGCGTCGATCGATGGCGCGGTACAATGCGCGGGAATCCGCGCAAGAGAACGGTGGATTGCTTGACGCGTTCTTGCTGCGTGCCGATGGGTTTGGTCTGTCCGCCGGCGATGCGAAAGCCAGAAGGACTTGGCGTTGACCGCAGCTTGGAATAGCGAGATGTGGATGTTCTTTCATTAAACTTTGTGTAGATAAGAAAATCCGATGAGACCGAAACGAAAGGCGTGTTCGCGTGACTTAAAATGAAAAAATAAGACACTAAGGAAACTAGGGCTCTATAAGTGGACACCAACAAAGCTAACTTGCACTTAAGTTCTCTGAAAAAAAAAGAAGACAGAAGAAATTAAGAAAGAAAAATAACGAAATAAAGGAAGCAAACAGAAAATATATGCAGTTGAGGGAAAGAGGAGAACGCAAGAAAAAAAGAGTATGTTTGGCTTGGCTTGTGTCCTGTTTGGTTGAGCACGGGCTTTGTGCACGGATTCGACGTATCGTTTTTATTTTTTGAAAAATCGGCGGGCTTTCCATTATTCTCGCTTTTGATACACGTTCTTTGTTTCGGCGAATAATATATTCTGCGGATGAGATTAGATGTTTTCTTTATATGCGCTATCCCTTTGCGGTCCAAAGTCATGTAGAATTTCATCTTAGATTTTTGTTACCACGAGCTGTCAATCTACTACTAATTAACGCACAAAAGTTCGTATTTTGAGCTGCGAAGGAGGAGGATGATGGTGGCTTCCTTGCCCTACGGGGCTGGAATCTAGGACTCTCAACCATGTGACGAGGGCTCCTTGTCACCGGGTGTGTCTGTTACTAAACCGTCGTCGTCGCTTCAGATGACGCGGTTGTTGCGAAGCGCGTCTTGTCTTCCAATCTTTCCTCTCACATCTCTTTTAACTCTCCTACCGTGAGCACGTGGCAGCGATTGTGGCTCAGCTTGAACCAGTGGACAGGCTCCGTGCACTTTCCTTTTCATTCTTCGTTCAGTCGCAACAATAACAGCAACAAGAAAGAGGTGCCGTAGTGGAGGGCTCCGGAACAATTTCGACCTCCTGGGGATCCTTAACGTTGTTGGGTCTCAGGTAGCAGCATCCCACCGCTGCCACCAGTTATTGGGATTCAGGTAGCGTGACTGGGCCGGAGAAGAGACGAGGACGATTGGAGGAAGAAAACTTGGAAAACTTTATACAAAGACTATTTACATAATGTACAAGTGGGGCAATTGAGAGTGTTTCTCAGTAAAGTGAGCTTCTTAGCAGTCGGCAGTCTCTGGTATCTCTCAAGAAGGGGGCTCTCCTCTGGTACCAAACCAGCAGCCCCTTAAATACTCTTCGTATTCCCCAGATACCTAGCTGGGGAATACAGTTCGAAAAATGGTGTCCAATCACACGATGGCACTGATGGTACCACCCACGGCAGGGCGCTCCTGATGTTTCCTCGCAGCTCGGTCGAGGGAAAGGGAACAGGACCCGGTAACGTTGCCGTCTACACGGCCTCCAGGTGGGCACGCACGTGTGTCCGGACCACGCCCATGTGGACCCGGAAGGTGCCTGCGTGACACAGGAATGCAGGCTGTCTCCCAGCAGGGGTTGAAAGATCTTGTACTGTTGACCGGAACGCGGAAGCTCTGTCGGAAGGTGCGGCACTCAACCCCAGCGTGACCGAAGGGGGCCACACTGATACCGCACTTCGTCGTCTGAGGACCGGAACGAATACGCTTATGGTCGTCGCTGCTTCCGGCATTCCTGTTCGAACACGTGGGGACGCTATTGTCGTCGCTGCTTCCGGCATTCCTGCAGCCACGTCTCCCCCAGAGGGCTCACCCACCCTGGCAGTGGTCCTCAGGGAATCCTCCCCATGCCCAACTTTGCCGAACTCCACAGCAGGAAGGAAGCGCGAGCACAACAACGTGCACTGGCATCACACAGCACACGGGCGCCTTTTTGCGTTTCACCTCCATAGAAACGCAGCCGCCACGGTCGGGTTCGAACCCGGGTGCTACGGATCAGTAGCCGAACGTTCTAAGCACTGAGCCACCGTGGCTGGTATGGGGATGTCGCTTGATTACGACGGCTTTAGCTCTGCTGTTAACGAAACCTAACAGAAAATAGTAGGGGTTTAACGTAGTTAAACCAAGTAGATGTGCGAAAGCAGGTGTCATTCTTCAATTGGAGGAGGAACTTAAGCTCCGCCTTAAGAGTATGGCACGATATCTTTAGCGTCTTAATGCTCACATATGCAGAATGGGATATTTTCTACTTGACATTCACAGACGGCGGCGGGTCCTCATGCCACTACCAGCGCAGTGGCGCAGCGGTCAAGAGATGAGCCATTGCCATAGCAAGTGGCGGTTTCTATCACAGCCACCAGTAGGAATTGCGCGACCCATATTGCTCTTGCCAAGCAACCTTTCGCGCAGCTGGTGGTCGGTGTTGGTGAGCGTATGACGGCTTTCGCACTCAAATTTGCAGCCGTGTGTAAAATATTGAGTGTTTCTTTCAGGAGAGGCGAGTTGTGATGTGGGGGCAGGTGCAAACGAGGAAAGCAATTAACGGGGTGCACCGAGGAAAACTTACTTTCAGGGTTGCTTGAGTAGTTTCATTTTGACCGCTGGACGCAGCACGATTGTTGTAATGAGATGAATGAAATTACTACTCATTGGTATTATCTTTGCTAAGGTATCGGCAGAAAAGAAAAATCCACAAGAACAAACAAAAAACCCCAGAATCTAGAACTACACGTGGCCGTCTAAGAAACCCAGCTCCTGGCGGCAGAGTTTAATCGATGAAGTGCTAATGCACGTAGACCCAGCTTTCTGTATATGATAGGCTTCGATAATCTCTCTTTCAAATCGCTCCCTGCCTCTGCCGATAAACGTTGCCTGTTCCAACACCGGTCCGCAATCTCTGCACTCCCTACAGTGACCCGGCAGGTTGCCCCTGTCATTGTTTTTAATTGTTCTTATGTGCTCGCTAGCTCTCTCGTTGATACGCCGGCCAGTCTGGCCGATGTAAGCAGATCCACCGCTGAGCGGTATGCGATATATGACTTCGGACTTGCAATCGGTGAACCGTATCTGATGTTTGATAGCGCATCTTCGGGGTCGTCTGTTCATCATGGAGCAAATTTTTGCAAGCTTGCATGGTGCTTAAAACAGTTGTCGAGTTGATGGGAAAGTTGTGTTCCTTGAACCAGTTGTGATTTTCTCACGTGAGTGAAACGCATGTCCGCTCTTGATGTTTGAGAGTGCAGCGCAGAACATGTTTGTAATGTGTTGTAAACTGCCAAAACAGGCAAAAAAGACAAAAAAACCTTACGTGGCCTATGCGTTTCATGCACGCCTGGCACGCAAAGGGCCTGAGTTCGAAAACCAGTGGCGGCTATTTTCTTTATCTATATTACGATTTCAGGAATTCCGAGATTTTCGCCGACTGACGCCGGGTTTTCAACAGAACGCGCTCTTTAGGTTATGGCGGAAAATCTCTTCGTGGCGTAATTACCCCTAGCGGCGAACATCTTGCGACACTGCGCTGCGTACATGCGGAAAGAGCAGTATATAAAAAAACAGATAGAGATAGACACAAACCGAATAAGGACCTTGTTTCCCACCATGGATGGGAAGAGGATAACAGGGACAGCAAACAGATATGAGCGCACAAAGGCGTTCGCGCAGGCCTGTTGTCTTGAGAAACGACCGCAGGCTCTTATCACGTGATACCCACCCTACATGTCAGGGCAATAGCGTATGGTCCTAACAAGACCCACCTCCCCTCTCCCAACCTTGACCCCCTTGAGAGCTCTCCTAATGGCCGCTGTCAAGACAAGGCGGCCAGAAGTTTTTAGTGGCCGCCTACGTGTCCCAAAACAACCGCAATCTTCTGACAAACACCCTTGCTCTCTCTCTCCCGGGAATGGGGGGGGAGTGCCCAGATAAAGCCCACTTTTCGGGAACTGCTCCAATCTGAGCTTCTGACGTTCTCTAAAACTTTTCTCGTTACTTCAAAGAAGAAGAAACCTAATACCGAGTTAAAAAATGGCTCTGAAATGCATTTTCATGAAAATATAAAAATGAGATGTTTCAATTTTTTGTCAGGCTTGTTAGCATACTTATTCACTGCAAAATTGATACGGAACAAACGCTTTGAACAATAGACTTGTAATTCGTTACATGGCGCTGAATTGCAGATATTGATGAACAGAGTCGAAACGCAAAGGCGCCCGTGCACTGTGCGATGTCAGTGCGCGTTAAAGATCCCCAGGTGGTCGAGATTATTCCGAAGCTCTCCACTACGGAACCTCTTTGTCTCTTTCTTCTCTCAGTCCCCCCTTTATCCCTTCCCCTTTCGGCGCGGTTCAGGTGCCCGCCGAGATATGTGAGACAGATACTGCGCCATTTCCTTTCCTCAACAACCAACCAACCAATAGGAGGGGCACACGAGTGACACAATTCGAGCCAAGATCATCTCGCTCCAAGCTTTTCGAAATCATATTCAGACGCGTGAATGAATGAATAATTGTTCAAAATAAATGTATGACTATTTCTGTTATGCGCCTGAGGATTATTTTCTGACAAGTTCATACGGTGATAGTGGCCCCAGTCATGTGACTGCTGCACCTGTTTATTTAGCACTATGCTATGATTATCTACTATGAATGAAAGTTGGAATTGTAATTATGGGTAACCTACTTCTTCTTGTAAGACCGTCTCGTCCGCGCAGACATTATTTATTGGAAAATTAGCTTCACTTGTAGGCATGACGCTTGCGGATTGCGTTATACTGGGATCATTTTTTAGAGTGAGTTGTAGGGGGGGGGGGGGGGGGGGGGGTCGTGCATCTACCAACAATAGGAGATGGCCCTCTTTGACGTCATTGTGCTGTGACGTCACATCTTGAACTGTCGATATTGGCCAAACGATCAGCAACAAATGAAACGAGAAAAAGTTACTTGTAATGCGAACATAAGAATACCAAAATATTTGCTGCTGAAGAAGAAATAAAGTCGTGTTGCATGAACATTTTTACGAAGCCATCTTTGCAACATAAAAATGAAAATAAGGTGCGCTAGTATTCAGTCTCCCTGAAGTAAACCCCCTCGTTTCACCGTTTGCGTTTCAGTTGTTTTGTTCGCGTATAATTTGTTGCTGGTAGTACATATATTGCCTTCGGCTCCCCATTCTGAAGTTGCAACCATAGAGTTTATTAATATTACCGAGAGGAAAAAAAGACGGCATTGCACTTCATCCACCAGGGGGATGAGAAGGAATGTCGGAAAGACTAGGTTTCGTAATTGGCTTGGCTATTATTTGGCTTAAGGCGTGGATTCCACCATAACGTCGCAACTCTTCTGGAAACTTCAGATAACTGCTGTGAAGGTTTGTGTAACAGCTCCTAACATTTGCGTTAATTTATTGAAAGAGTGACAAACACACAACTGAAATACTTCATCTGCGCGTAGAAGAGAGAATCACGGCGCAGTTGCCGATCCAGAAGCAGATTCCACATTTTCGGCCCAACATTAGCCAAGTCAAGTAAGATATCTCGCCTTCCCGCATTCCGCGGTGCATGAAGTGATGTTTAAGAAACTCGCATAGACGGTGGCGTCACCGTTCCTAGAGTAATATTGAGAAACTATATGGTTGTAATTGACTACAGGGCCTTGAGATATTTTCCTTCTGGTGATGAAACATCTGCGTAACGCTGTGGCGGAGCTTTGTACGGAGCCTAGACTTGCTGCGCCGCGGCGCAGCGTTGTTTGGGGGGGGGGGGGGGGGGGGGGGGGCGCTTTCCTCTATAGTGCCGCGAAGCTTTGTACTGTTTTTCATGCTCAAAGCCGCCGGCACGCGGCATTATCATTCTGTAACGCGAGATGCGACCAGATTTATCTCGAATGATGGCATCCCCATGAAACTCCTCCTACACTGTTCCAGGTTGTTGTAATTGCTTTTTAGCCCTGTCTCGAAGGTTTCTTGTCAGCTTTAAATTGAGTGCAGCCTAGAACATAAGGAATTCGGTCCTTCGGCGACTACCGAGTACGCTTGATGCTGCCACCGCCGCCAAGTTGTTCAGTTCTTTGTGGGCGCAAGTCAGCCCCCCCCCCCCCCCCCCCTTACTCCATAAAAAGTTCGAATTCCACGCCATTCTGCTGGTCCCTTGTACACGGCGTTGTCATGAACACACACGATATCAGAGATCACCAAGGGCTCGCTTCCTTCTAGAACACATACGAATGCACTAAGAACAAATTTTTGTGTCTATTATATTATTTTGTCTGCGAAAGATAATGATTAAGGTGCGTTACTTAATTTCACTATTACTGCGCTCAACTCTATGTAACAATTATATTATGACACACCTAACACAACGATTCCTCTGTGCTTGCCAGGATTATCTCTTGGCGGAACGGGAGCTTTCTGTATTTCATTCAACTTTGCTACATCACGGAGTGAGCTGTTTTATTACGAAACTTTGGGAGAAGTTTTAGTACCAATAAAAGTTATCAAAAACGCTGCAGCTACTGTCCGCCACAGGATGTGTGAGCAAAAATTGTTATCGCGTTGCATTGTTCAGAAGGAACCCCCCAAGTAGCGTGTTAGTTGAAAGGCAACTGATTTGCTCTTTCGGGCAGCCTAGAAAGAAATTGCAGATCTTGTTCTATGCTCCAAAGACTTGTCAAGGCATGTGGGAGCGCTCACAACACTCTAATCTGTTATGTTAGACTATTTGTTGCTTTATTAGGCGCTCCACTGAGCAGGCTTTAATCACCCAGGAAGTTAAGGGAAGGCAAAAAGAAACCAAACGCAGTCATGGAAGCACGGTACCGGTATGCTATAGCACTGTTGGATTAGCGGTGATTAACGTCGCGCTGATTACACGAGCAATCGGTTTTTGCCCTTTTTTACGATAGCATCAAAAGCGCCGGTTCAGAAAATAAAACTGAATGGCCTTCCATAGAACTATAGTAGTTAGACGAACCACCTAGCATTTTCATTTCTTCTAGTTTAACTTGATTCTGATCCGCCAGAACTTCGGAGCAAAAAAAAAAAAAAGAGTAACATGCCGATGCCTGTGAGGAAGTCTCACTTGTGCGAAGGTTATTGCTCACGTTAAAGTCAGGGGAGTGGAGTAAGAACTTTCAAGGGCATAGGGCATCGTTTCACATGTGCGTGAAGACTGAACTTATTAATGGGATTATGCCAGGCTCATTGTATGCAACGATGAAGACGCTGAGAACAGTTGTTCGTATGCGCTTACTGCAGCAATGCGGCGCACGACAAGCGCGTGGGTGTATTTTCGTTAAGTTAATGGCACCAGATGTCCCCACCTTTCACTTTTTTTGCAGCGAGCATTGCTCATCCGTCAGCTGACCACAAGGCCTAATGCTATGTGTGTTCAGGGAGGGAACGAAGACGCAGCGTATCGTTGTCGGACTTTTCCGACTTCTTTTGCGGCTGTTATACCCCCCTTCCCCCCCCTCCCTTCCTCTACACATGAGAGTCCAAGGTATGGCCTCCGTCACTTTGGTCGAAGAGCTGACGGGGATCAGAAACAGCGAAAGCACTCCGTCATGGGATCTAAGTGCACAAAAGAGCCTTCAAAACGACGCGATGAACGTTATCCAAAAATGTATGTGGCGATATGTGCATGGATGTACTGGTGGTGGTGGTAGTTTTTTTATTAAAATAATAATAAAGAGGAAGGATAAGATTTTTGCTAGCCCCGGCATCTGCCATCGATACTGAAGCACCTGAGCTGGGGCAGCGGAAATAAAAGACAGCATTCAGAATGGAGAAATGAAATGAAAGAGTCACGTGAGGGGACAGGAAGAGAGGATAGGGGAGGAGTAATATATACAAACTATTTACACAATAAGAAATGTGTCCAGGTTGTGCGCGTGATTAGTTCATTTTAGAGGAATTAAAACTCACGTGCACAGCACTATGTTGACTACAACTGGAGGTGGGGCGTCCAGTTATTAATCGTTCAAGGTAGAACTCGTGGAGCGTTCGGTCACTGCGTGTACCATACCTGGCGGAGAACAGAGGGGAACGGAAGCCTGTGAGGGGCTTGACGTTCCCGTTGTGAACGTGTTCATGCCTGTTGTCCCCTCACGCCTCATACTGCGTCCGACCAACCACAGTCGGAGACAACCCCAAGAACGAAGCGGCCCCTCCCCGTCAAAGGACATCCCTCCAGCCAATGGCGCCGGCCGACCCCCACGACCATGCCAGCGTGAAAATGCAGGGAGTGGTAGATGCAAAGGGATAATCCTTTCCCTCTGCGGTCGGAAATAGACCCGTTTCTCCATTGTGGCGCCACTCCCTGCACTGGTCTAGGCTAGCAGGGCCACGAGAATCGGCCGACGCCACCGGCTGGAAGGGGGTCCTTCGATGGGGAAAAGGCGCTGCGTTCTTGAGTTGTATGCGACTATAGCCCAATGCGGTGAGCTTTAACTAAAGCGCTTACTTTCGTCGAAAGCGGCACATTTCCAGACGAAGCGTTAGGTCGTAAATGGAAAATTGAACGGCTAAACCTGCGACGCGTGAAAGGGTAGCAAATTGTCTACACAGCAAAACAGTATATGAATATGAGTTTTCCAATAAGCTGATCTACCCAAAGGTTCCCAATTGGCATGCTGCTGCAGGTCCCTTCACTATTGGAAGCAAACGCAACCTGGATACCATAAGATGGGCACTAGCATAAGACAGGCTACTACGCCACCGGGGTTTGCATCAGCAAAGATTAGCACTAGATGGAAAGGGCTTGGCATCCATCAGTTGATAACACCAAACGAGTGACAATTCGTGAGCGCGACACGAGCTGAAGAATACCTCACCGTGTCTCACGGTGGCTCCAGCTACGAGTATGATGAATTTTATGCCCGCACTTGTTGATTTTCATATCTTTGACGGGTTCTGCAAGCGTCATTTTCGTCTTTCTCAAACAAAATTCTCCTTCACTTGGTGGTCACGCAAACATTGACAACTTTATTACGATTAATTATTTTTCAACGAAATCTTGGCCACTCCCTTTCTAGCTGTAGACGCATGCATTTAACTAGCATAAATAAGACCCAAAGGAATATTCTTCACAATAGAGATTACTGTCCGACAGATGTGATCAACCTAGGCGATTTTTTTTGCTTCGTTTAGTTTTTCAGAAAGCATGGCCTTAGCTCTAATTATATTACATTTCTCCTAGTACACAGCATGAAGCACCCATGTAGCATGAGGCTACATAAATACCAAAAGTTAATCTTATTTTGGTGTTTCAGTAGTTACACATCACTGTTGCCACAAAAAGCAATTTTATAGTTTTCTCGGAGTAAATACCCCCCCCCCCCCCCCCCCCCCCCGGGCTTTCCCGCTTTCCCAAACCAAAATTAACCGCAGCATATACTTTAAACACTTCGATAAGGCAAATAACACATATTATGTGACAGTAAACAAGAATTATATTGATAACAAATGATGACATAAAATTTTTTGTTTCGATTGTTAGCCTATACTTAAAAAGGTGGAATGTAGGCACGTTGTCAGCATGTGTACGAGAGAAATAACTCCGAGAAAAAGCAACATTATTTTAAAGAAACGTCTCATTATACAAATTTAAAACAACGAGAATGAGGTCTTCACTATTATATGCCGTGAATTGGTTGTACCGGGTAGGAAGCCTGAGCCAAGAGCCAGGAAGCCTGAGCCAAAGCATAACAAAAAATGCATGAACCGATGCTTGCAAAAGGAATCCAGTAATGAGGACAGTTGTCTGAGTAAGCAAGGAAAGGATTGAACCGTGCGTGGTAAGAGCGAGGAATTATTTGACGGACTTAAAGCATGGTTAAGATGTCGACTAGAGTGTGCGTTGACCACGATTGCACAATCCAGTAGTGATTCGCGTAATAACCACAGATATGGGCTTGGGCAGGGCATGTACTGCGAAGACAAGATAACCGCAAGTCCTTAAGGTAACGGAGTAGATTTTAAGACAAGGCAAGTGTAGCTGGAGGCGGCATAAAGTTAGGGTGGGCGGCTGAGATTAGGAAGTTTGCGGGCATACGGTGGGCGCAGCTGGCAAAGGATAGGGTTAACTGGAGAGACATGGGAGAGGCCTTTGCCTGCAGTGGATGTACTCAGGCTGATGATGATTTCAGAAGACCGTGAGGTCGCAAAGAGCGTAACATCATCCCCTGGTTCGCGAGAAGATACGATGTACAGCTCCGTAGAGAGGGACTAAGTACGCCAAAATGACCGTCAGCGCAGAAACAGCACGACTTGTTTTTCGCGATCTAAATAACACTCCGGTTATTTCAGAATAGCAAGAGACTTTGTATTTCGTGGTGAGAAAACACTAAGACAATACGCTCTTATCACACGAAAGGTTCTCCCGATATAAGAAAAAAAAATTAAGTGCTTTTGTTCAGTTTGGAAGTGTCGTTTTTCTCATTGTCTTATGAGCTGAGCTGTTTCTCGCTTGCTTTATCTTTCGAAGTCCCGGGAATATTCTGTTTAAGTAAAATGAATTAGGCCTCCTCCTTCACTGTAGACAATTACTAGGCCCTGCGGGTCTTGCTTGCTGCCTACATTTAATAATTACGGTGTCAGAGATTTCATTTTGTTGTGTCTTTTAGCTAACTAGTATGGTGTCTTTCAAGCTCTTCGCATATGGTTTTGATGCTCAGCCTTAGAATATTAAGGAAAAAAAGGACAGAGTGTCCACGGTAATTAAGGCGTCGTCCTAATTACGATGCAATCTCGCGGCAAGACGGCTTCTAATATTTCATCGCAAGCACCCACAGGATGCTCAACTTAATTTTCTTCCGAATGTAACAATGAAAGCAAAATCTCATTTCTTTAATAAACGGCCGCGCTTGTGCTTTGTACAAACTCCCGGGATATCCCTTATTTTTGAATTTGTATCATGTACCAATTTGTTCCGAGCCTTTCCTTTCATTGTCCACTTGTAGTTGTAAGCTGTTGCTTTATTTTTTCACCTATCATAAAGCGGCTTGAAACCAAGACAACACTTTTTTGTGCTATTGTGCGAAACATGGACCCGTCCGAATAATCCCAAATGGTGGTCTTAATTAAGGAAATTAGTACAGAAAAAAAATTAAGACAGTTCGCTTTTCTCCTGGCAAAGCGTTGTAATATAAATAGTAAGGTGGCGACTTTTAAGTCGTTACCAGCACGCACGCAGCCTCTTCTTACGTCGCGCAGTACATAAGTCATTAAAAAATCCCAAAGGCATGGCGGCTGATGTGAAGCAATGAAGATTCCTGGCGACGCTCAACGCTCCACCACTAAAAAGCATCGTTTGTAGCTTCAACTGCAACCACACAAAAAAGAAACATGTCAGTGCACGTTAAAGATCCCCAGGTGGTCGAAGTTATTCCGGAGCCCTCCACTACGGCACCTCTCTCTTCCTTTCTTCTTTCACTCCCTCCTTTACTATTCCCTTACGGCGCGGTTCAGGTGTCCAACGATATATGAGACAGATACTGCGCCATTTCCTTTCCCCCAAAACCAATTATTATTATTATTATTATTATTATTATTATTATTATTATTATTATTATTACTATTATTATTATTATTATTATTATTATTATTATTATTATTATTATTATTATTATTATTATTATTATTATTATTATTATTATTATTATTATTATTATTATTATTAAGCGTCCGAAAGGCTCGCGCCGCAATTCGTGCCCCTCTCCGACTGCTACGCCACTAGCGGCGCACTGTCCCTATATGAAACTCTGGCCGAAGTTTCGTGACCAGAAAAAAAAAAAAGCATTGAAGAACTATGATGGTAATGACGATGATGATTATTATTGTGATCACGCGAGCGACGACGGCTGCCGCTGCCGCTTTTCAGAGATAGAGTCAACCAAGAAAGTGAACGAGGGGCGCGCTTGCGAGAATTACACGTTTGGTTTATGGTTTATGGGGGTTTAACGTCTCAAAGCGACTCTGGGTATGAGGAACGCCGTAGTGAAGGGCTCCGGAACTTTCGACCACCTGGGGTTCTTTAACGTGCACTGACATCGCACAGCACATGGGCGCCTTAGCGTTTTGCCTCCATAAAAACGCAGCCGCCGCGGTCGGGTTCGAACCCGGGAAATCCGGATCAGTAGCCGAGCGCCCTAACCACAGAGCCACCGCCGCGGGTATTCTGTTTTTTCTCTCGTCTGGTTTTCTGCCTGGCTTCTCCCTATCATATTCTATGACAGGCTCCCGCTCGTAACGCCCTCTCTCCAAGTTTCTTGCGTTAACGCTGGAATTTAAAAATGTGTGGAGAGACTAAGCGGCGCTTTTAACTATAGAGAGGGGCTTCGGTACACATACACTTTAGTGTTCGTCCTCCTATTTCTTAGCTACTTTATTTATTTATTCATTCATTTCTTTATTACCTAATATACCCCGGATATGGGGCATTGCATGAGTACATTACTACGACTGCATTGCGGGTTTTAGTTGGGAAATGTTAGTAGCAGGAAAAAAAAGAAAAGTTGAGTTGTATTAGTTGGGCAGGACGCGAACGGAAGGTGTGTGTGTGGGGGGGGGGGGGGGGGGGGGGTGGGGGGTGGGGGGGTGGATTGGAAGTCTGAGCTTGTGAGGCGGTCGGGAAGCATGCAAAGTATTTGCGCATTCCCTTCACGTCAAGGCACTTGCTAATGAATGCACGCCGCTTTCAGCACACGCGCCACTGACTTCCTGTTTGTCTTTGTACGCAGCCCACATCGCCGAGCTGGCTCAAGCATGGAAATGCGGACATACTGACCGCACGCTCCGCTGACTTTTGCGCCGGCCGTGAGCGCCTCGCGCTCACGACACGTCTGGAATGTGCGGAGACAACGGGCAGAAACAAACAAAAAATAAATAAACACGTAATGCACTGTGAAACACAGCGTTTCAAAGCTTTACGAATTTTTTTCTTTCTTTGTCGTGTATGATTTTTCATCGTTGCTGAGTTTTTTGTGCATAATTTCGTTGTTCTTTGTTCGCGAGGTTTAAACTGTGCGGCACAATGCTGGCCGTGATAGGCAACGAGGTGCACTTGGCGCAGCCTTTTTCCTCATCGTCACTCATCTGCGTAGAAATAATATATATATATATATATATATATATATATATATATATATATATATATATATATATATATATATATATATATATATATATATATATATATATATATACCAAAAGTGATTTCTGGCAGCTGATTTGGTCAATATAATATAAAATCACTAAAAATTGAAGAAACATAACAGGATTTAATTCACGACGTTTCGGCTGGAGGCCGGAGCCGAAACGTCGTGAATTAAATCCTGTTATGTTTCTTCAATTTTTGGTGATTATATATATATATATATATATATATATATATATATATATATATATATATATATATATATATATATATATATATATATATATATATATATATATATTTATGAAGGGAGCCAACAGTCACCGAAACCAAGGTGCATAGGGGAACGTTAGTTTTTTTGTATTTTTTAATGTTTTATGCTTATCAGTAGGATAATAATTCTTAGATTAATAAATCGCTTATCGGCAGGCTTTCCTTTGTCCCTGTTGGTTATGGTCGCAGAAACATTGCTGCAAAAGAACAAGAAAGTTAGAAGAGAAAAGGTGAATAACGTAAGGCCAAAGGTGATTCCGTATTTGCATCGCGTGGCCCACAACATGAAAATAGTGGCGAATAAATACAAAATTCCTGTGGTTTTTTCAGCGCCCTGCAAGCTCAAAAGCCTTTGTCCTAAGGTGAATGAGGAAAAAGCAAAAAAGGATTGCGAAATGAGGCATAAACACCGATATGTTGATTGCAAGGTGGGAATTGTCTATCAGATTCCACTTTCATGTGGCAAAGTGTATATTGGCCAGTACGGACGATGCCTGAACAAGCGCCTGCGCGAGCATGAGAAATGCCTCGAAAATGGGAGCGGAACAAATATGGTAGTTCACTGCAAGTCATGCAAATGCTCACCATTTTTAAACAGAACAGAGGTCATTGGCAGAAGCAAAGATGCGCTGACGCGTGAACTAATTTAGGCGTTCCATATCAAAAAGAAAAGGGTCGGAATGCGTCAGCAGCCCTCCGGTGACGATGTTTTCTAACGAGTACAGGTTTTTAGATAAACTGATTTGATTCAAGGGTGATACTTGCGTGTCATTCGCATGTGGGATCGGGTGATTATGTTCTTGAAGAAGAAGGGGAAATGTATAAATGTTGCGATCGTTTTTTTGAATAAAACCAGTTGAGAGTGGCGCTTGTCCCGTTCGTCTCTGTCCCTTGTGTTTTTTGTCGCGCTACAAGCATCCCCTCGAGCAACCACAATTTTTCCGCGAGTTTCGAGTAGCTTTCGCTGGATCAGCATTCAGCAAGAATTTCCGCTTAAAATTTTACTCGTCACGCTGGCAATGCTTCAACTTCCTTATATTTTCCAAGAGGCCAAGGTAATCTTACCCAGTCTTATAAGAAACAGTTACGTGGTTAAATATGCTGCATGTAACAAACGGCTGGGCGATGAATGAGCGCACTAAATTCCACGAAAATCTCAAGGTCAACACAGCGGAAAGTTAAATACTGCGCGAAAGAGGCTATACATGAAACGGCAGCCCTTTTGCAAAAAAAACTTTAGGTTTTTTTTTTCGGACCGTGCGAGCATTTTTAGTTCATGACCAAAACGCGCTTTTGCACCTACCCAGGCTTCTCGTCACATTTCAGATTTAGCACCGCCGCTGACATGAAACGAAAAGCACAAAGCTCACAAAAATAACTTGCGATGAATATTTTCGTTGCCTCCCGGCGAACAGTTCAGAACGTGCTATGTAGTTTGTCGAGATCGCAGCCCGGCAATTTTTTTTTTTTTTGCGGTCAATGCTCTTATAGAGCCTGCATCACATGGGCTTGCCTCGCTGATCTCCTTGAAGCAGAGTGGCAACTCAGTAATTTTGAGCAGTGGGAAGCCACGCTGCTCAGCTCGTACCTGGCTGTACAACGCCAGGCTCTCGAGCGAGCCACCGAGATCATCACGAAGCAAGGTCTTCTGATCACCAAGCGTCGACCTTAAGTTCCGGTTTTCTTTTTGAAGCGAAAAGCTTCACTACGCTAGGTAAAGCAGTCTTCGGGTCGGCAGCACAACGACACTGAACGACCTTTAGCCCTACCAAGGATAGCTGTGTATGACCATATGTGGTAAAGTTATGACGTCGAAGAACCCTTGACATCATGACCTTGAACCATGATCTTTAGTTGACCTTTCACATTGGGTGACCTTCGGATTGACCTTTGACCGTAACATCCGGTGGGGTGATGTGATGTGATTCCTCGTGATGACATCCGATGGGAGTGTTGTACTAAGACGATGTGATACCACGTCACAGCCACGTGGTCATGTGGGTATGCTACAAGTATATAGACCGGCTGACGCAAGCGTGTAGCGGAGCTGCCATGGACGAGCCTCAGACGCTTAGCAAGCGTGCTTGCTCTTCGCTGAATTCCAGGGTTACCCAAGTTGAGCCACTGCGAATTTTTTTTTCTGGAACTAATAAGGTTTTCCTCCTCCTCCTCTCGAAATAAGCAAAATTGTCTACAAACGTGCTGACGCATTGTGAAATAGACTGTACTGCTCAAGTCAGAAAAAACAAGAGGGGAAATAACCTCAAAATTTTGAAATGCGCACGCTTGCAGTGTACCTAAGTGGAACTCCGCAAAGCAAGCGAGAAAAACGAGAGGGCACAAGCACTCACACCTGCGTCAATCTTTGTTCATTTTTTTTAAGTTTTATTTACCCAGTTTTCACAACTCGACTGTCATGAACTTTTTTCCCATTGACCCGCGTCCGTCGCGGCGTTCTACCGGCGGTAGAACGCGTAGTCGAGGATGGTGGCAATCCACCCTGTTTAAAAGCGCATTACAAAGGTTTGAAAGGGTATTCAAAGGGTTTCAAAGGGTATTTATTACCTGTCACCCGTCGAAAGGATCCGCTAGAGCATGCTTTCAGCGTCCATGCATTACAGAGTTTCTATATAAGGCAGGTGTTGCAATCCAATCTCGCTCTAGATTTCGCAAATAACTGTGTTTCTTCAAAGCCTGACGCCGAAAGATGGGGCTTGTTTTTCGGAAGCTCAAAAAAGTTTCACCCCCAACCTATTTTCTGAACCCTTTACCTTCTAGGGCGCTAAAGTCCCGGGGAGCTTTTATCGATATCCCGGGAATTGACGAATGACCCTAATAAATTTACTCTTTTTAGAGACAAAGAGAAAAAAAAGTAAATAAAGGGGACAAGCTAAACCGACGCTATACCGTGCAGAAAGTGAATCAGGTAGAAACAAAATTAAGCTTTTAAAAGCTCATATAGAATTTCTCAGAGTTTTTTTAGTGCTTCCTTTGTTTCAATGGTTTTATACCTCTTCTTCACTGTTAAGAAAGTGCTTATATTGCCTGCTCTCATCCAATAAAAGTTCAGTTGTAATTTAGCGCCCGTCCTGTTTGTCTCCCTGCATCCGTGTCTGTTTAGCGCTATGTGGCAAGTCATATGGAATGTTCAAGGAGAGCAAATTAACAAAAATAACATAAAGCAGTGATGTCATTGGTATAGGGCAGATAAAAAACACAGAGAGTCAAAAACGCAGTAAATAAAAAAAAAGAATTTACCGAGCGAAGTGCCAAGGACTAGGTTGGTTCTTGTGGGAGTGCTGCTGCATCTGAAAGTAAATGCACAGCTGACAGGCGTTGCCTTTCACACTGCGATGAAGTGCAGGATCCGCAGCTGCTATTGGTTATGCAATCGCCCATTGGGCATGATAAGACAAAAAACAAAAACTTTGGGTCGCTGGCCTCGTTATTCGCCAGCCGCGAAGAGCCGAGAGAAACAAATGTGCATGAAGCGTCTCTCCTTTCATGCGCGCGGTCAGTTTTACGACAGCAGTATCGACGCCTTCGTCCAAAAAAACCACGCTCGTCTGATTATTTTTCCTGCCTTTGTTCATCGTGGCCGCTTTCATTTCTTCATCCCACTGTGTCGATGTACACGGCAGGGCATCGGGTTGGCTTGCGCCTGCTTTGTGCAACGTGCACTACTTTCTGGTTTTACGACATTGCGAGGGATTTGTTCTGCAGTTTATTGCTTCGGCGCCGTTCGATTAGTATCAAAATCATCGCACAACTTATAGCAGATAAGGATTTTATGTGCGAGCTGAAGCGTAGAGCCATTTCATGTTCTTGTAGGCGTTGTTTTCATTTCTGCGTTGTTTATAAATCTTGTTTGCATATGCTCGACTAAGTAAAATTGTAATCTGCCACTTCAGACTACGCTAATCATGCACTGGACAGTTTTCTCATTATTTATGTGAACCTGTAAGCGGAAGTTGGTGATTGAGAGTGCTGCCGTCTTGTGCTTATTCGTTCGACTACTGGTAGTATAACCCCCAAAGAAAAAAAAAAATCTACGGCACGCAATACGAAATACAAATTCAAAGCACCACAGCTAGGTAGTTTTGCTAGGGAATAGCAGAAAAAGAAATGAAAGAAAAAAACGCAGCACTTTCAAACTGCTGACAATCATACATTTAAATAAAGGAAATATGGGAGCGACCAGCGAATGGCACTGGGACAGTATCGCGGTCCATAAACATAAACAAACATGGACATGTAACGCAGGTACTGTAAAGCAAACCCCATCTTCTCTGCGGTCTTAGCCTTGGTCTTAAGACCAGAGGGAATATAGGCGACAGGCTACACGGTCACACGAATGGTTAGTATACAGAGTGGGGAATTTTAAACTACAACTGCACTGCGATATACATCGTCCACCCATCAGAGATGTCGTTACGTCACAATATGGCAACAAAAGAAGGTCTCTACCACGGTGAAAATTTTCATACATAGCGATCGTTATAAAATTAACCAGGGAAAGAAAAACTTAGAGATCACAGCAGAGACTTGATTGCGTTTGCAGCGACGTTGATGGCTCTTAGTCGACGCCGTTCCACACCTATTTATCCATTCCGTTAAGATCCGATCGCCACTCTTCGAACTCAGATGCTACCACTTTTTGTTGCTGTACTCTAATTGGTTGTAAACGTGACGTCATCAGACGTATCAATGACGCCACACGGGCTCACTAATTAGCTGCAATAACCAAACCAATAATTATACTCATTAATTACAATTATTAATATATGTCATTAATCAATGCGATTAATTATGATCGCCAGTTAGCGTAACTAATTACGGTAATTAACTAGGACCGTTAATTAAAGACTAATGGTAGTGCCCGGTGACTAATGACTCTGTATCGATATTGTTTAATCATTCGATTTAGACTTCACTACACCACTCTTCAGATCATAACTGATGACGTCACATCCGGCGACACATTTTGTAGACACATTTTTCGGACACGTTTTGAGGACCTAGTAATGCTTTCACATTAATAAATATAAAGGCAAATTTTTTGCAGCGTCTTGATAAAAAATGACAGGATTTTGACGAAGTTAATGTGTGGCTTTTTTCCTGTGTTATGAACACGCGACGGTAGAATTACCGCTTCTTATCTATGCTGAATGCTTCGCTCTTTGTGCGCTGTGTATTATGCTGCCACGGCGACTTATAAAAAAGATTCGGCACAGGCGGCAGATATGGCTGGATATTCGTTCTGATGGGCACATGCTGTAGGCGCGCTTCAGATTACTCGGTAAAACTCAGGCGAGTGGGTCGAGACATAGAAGACGACAATACAGATGAACGATGTGCGCAAAACATTCTACGAACCACATACACGGGAGATACACATCTTGTGCATCTCCCGTGCATGTGGTTCGTCGAATGTGTTGCGCACATCGTTCATCTGTATCACCATGCACCAACTAGGCCCAACAGAAGTGTTATAGAAGACGACAAGCATAGTCCAAAAGTCGCTATGCTTTCTACAATATAAACTCAATGCTTCGCTTTCTCTACGCCACGAATTACGTTACAGGCGTGTGGTAGGAAAAGCTTGGGCGCAGGTTGTCTATATAGCTGGGCGCTTTCCGAAGGGCAGCTCTGTCGACGCGCGTCAAATTCGATGACGCTCCGCAGTAGCTGCTTTCGAATGCCTCACGGCGAACGGTATTGCACGAGCAGTTTCCTGTGTCAGCAACTCTAGAGCTTTCCGTTTAATTTAGAAAAGCTAAAGCTGCCGCTGTCAGCATTTCTCGTCGCTCGTCATGCTTCGAAAATGCGTCGATGCTGAGTAAGCGCTTGCATACACTACGCTGTGCGGAAAATTGCCTCCTGTTGCAAGACGCTGAAGTCAGTTCTAACGCAGGCGTCCGTATGGTTCCTTTTTTTTTGTCATCTGAAGAAGCAAATTCTGATCGCGTACAGTTAGCCACTGAGTTCTCAGCGGTGACCGGGACAGTTCTGCACACATGCGTAGCAAAGCGATTCGTTCCACAGGGGACATTCCAAACACGTTGCCTGGTTATTTATAACATCTGTACACCGCCACCACACACAAAGCAACGAGAGTAGAAGTTTTGCCACAACAAGAACACTTTTGTAAGCTGAGTTTGGATGGCAAGAACAAAGCGGCTTACGAGTAGGAGAGATGGTTTGTTTGTGTAGTTACAGGCAATGTCATGGTAATCTGCTAGCTGCCTTTGGGTGCAAGTCAGTTGTTCCTATTTTAAGGGGAGTGAAATTACTGGAAATAGGTCTATTGTATCTGTCATGCACACACAAAAAAAAACTGACAAGACATGGGCTCCTGAATCGCTGATCATTGCTTGTTTTTCACTGATCGTTTGAGCGTTTAATAAAAACGAGAAAGAAACAAAAGTGTTTTTGCATGTTATATTTCAACATTAACTCGCCCTGTATCATGCTGTTAGCCGTCAAATATTTCTTCTCTGCTGCTCACGTACTTCTTAATTTAGAAGCAAATTATAAAAAGGAAAACATGTAGAAAATGTGAATAGCAAGTAGAGAGTACGCTTCAATTCAGTTTGTTTTTTCGGCATTCGTTCCAGAAAGTTTATGCATCTCTGTTTTCTTTTTTCTTCACTGCGAAGAAATGCTGCTACCCAAACATTGCAGGCCTTCTCACTGCTTCCCTTTTACCTGTATTTTTTTTTTGAAATACGCATTAATATTGCTATTGTCGCTACTACTACACGAAAACACAGCTATTAGATCATACGTCGGGTATGGTATTCGTAACGCATTGTAGCTGAGAGCTGTAATTTGTGTTATTTTTATTTATTTATGTACAAATACCAGCAGTGTCCGAAGGCATTATAACACGGAGGACTACATAGTGTTGCACAAGCATCGTGCAAGAACGCAAAAACTTACACGGCGAAATTAACAAAGAAAAAAGAGAAACAAGAGAGAACTATAAAACAATGACAAAAATGAAAACCTCGGGAACTGTTACACATCCAACAACAGAGCTCGAAATGTCGTCTCAGTCAGGCTCCCATTATCTTTTGAAGCGAAAAGCTTCACTACGATATGTAAAACAGTCTTCGGGCAGGCAGCACAACGACATTGAACGACCTTGAGCCCAATCAGGGACAGCCATGTATGACCATATGTGGTACAGTTATGGTGTCGAACCCTTGACTCATGACCTTTAGTTGACCTTTGGCCTTTGACAATGGGTGACCTTTGGGTTGACCTTTGACTTTAAGAACATCCGATAGGATGATGTGAAGCCACGTGATGGCATCCAGTGGGGGTGTCGTAAGACCATGTGGTATCACGTCATAGCCACGTGGTTGTGTGGGTATATATAGAACGGCTGTCGCGAGCTTGTAGCGGAGCTGCCATGGACGAGCCTCAGACGCTTAGCAAGCGTGCTTGCGTTTCGCTGAATTCCAGAATTAGCCAAGTAAAGCTACTGCCATTTTTTTTTGTGGAAGCTGACTCCATCAATGATGGCGCGGGAAAAAAAGAAGCTTTGAAATACGTGAGCTGTACAATTTATTTCCTTATTTTTACACAGATGACTACGCGCTTTAGATGGTAATGGTGGAGAAAATAATAACATTAGCTCTTCCAACTGTACCGAAATAATAATGTGAACAAGGGAGGGGAAAGCCTCAAGGTTCTTGCCAGCGTTTCGACGAGAATACTTGTCTGCGTATGAGCAATGCATTCATCACTGGTGGCAATTAAATAGGTCCTTCACTTCGCGGAGGAAGGCCGGGTAAGGGGCACGAGTGCGTGAACTAGGAAAGGTGTAAGGATGAGATTCACCCACCCCATCCTAACACTTTTCCCACTTCATGCCCTCCTCCCCTCACAAAGCCTCTCTCCTAGGAGTGAAGGCCCTGTTTAAACCCTGCCAATGAAGGACGCTTTGTCCAGAAGAAAACAAGACTTCTTGTCGAAATGTTGGCAAGAACCTTGAGGCTTTCCCCTTCCTTGTTTACTTTGTGAGTGTCAAGAAATCATGTGCCTATCCTCTCTCAACCATTTACCAAAATAAACTCCGCACAGCATCTCCGGCCGCATATTTCTTGCGTCTTCTTAAAAAGTCTCATCCCAGCGCCTCTTTAAGTGAAGTGACATTGGTAATAAATTTGTAGTTTTGGTAGACAAAGAGAGCGGCACGGTGTTGTGCATACTCAAGATTACCACAAAGAATTTTAGGCAGCGTTTCCTAAACGGCGCAGGTATATTCTAATATTGGTCTTAGGTTAGTAAGATAAAGTTGCTCTCTGCACTTGAGGAAATCCAAAATTTCAGGAGCTTTAGCCTGTGTATATTTAACTTTCCTAGTCAACGTAAGGTTAGAGGAAAAAAAAAACTACAGGATATTCAAAGTCAGTCACCTGCGACAGCTGTACAGGGTCCAATGTATATGCATACAAATACAAAAGAGCTTTTCGACCACAAAAAATAAATTGACATTTAGAATGGTTAAGAGATATCTGACACTTAACGAACCAGCGCTGTATGCAATCCGAATTGCGTTGCAAGAAATCTAGGTCGGAGGAACGCTTAATGCTGGGGTAAATCACACAGTCATACATACAGAGACGTAATTTACAGCGTACACCCTATGTAAACTAGAAAACCCAACAGCCCCAGAACAAACCGTTGTGGCACTTCTAAATTAACAAAAACTTAACTGAATTCTGAGGAAATAATGAAAGTGTGTTGCATCCGAACATAAGATAAATAAATATTGAATCTAATCAATTAAATTCGGGTGAACACCAAGAGAAGGCAGTTTGTATAATACCAGATTACTGGCAGCCGAATCAAAAAACTTCCTTGAAATTTAGGGATTTGCAGTCCACCTAAACACAAAGATATAAGGAGAAAAAAGAAGGTGGACAACTTCCGAGAATTGCGTCGAACAGAAAAGACACTACCTAAAACTTGAGCAGGGTACAAATTTTGCTCTTTTCGAAATACTTTACTACTGCACTGTACGCTTGGTGTTTCATGGCTTTGCTATATACATCTGATAAGGTAACTGGTGTGTAATATGCGACGATTTTCTTTGAAGCCCTTTTGCGTATTGGGAGTACGTTTACAACTTTTCATTTCTGAGGTAAACGTTGAGAACTTAATGACTGTTTGAACCGGATAACGAAGTAGTGAGCAGTCATGTCAAAACCAGCCTTTAAAACCTAGGACGGTATGCCATCAGGTCCAGCAGCTGATATTTTTTTCCGCATAGTGGCTTAACTACACCCCGGTACGTCACAATCAATTAAGGCATAGGCTCGAACACGATGTCGTGGGTAACAACTGGTAGATCACGATAAGAAGCACTTGTAAAAGCAGACTGCAAGTGAAAATTAAAACAGGCGTCCTCATCGTAGTCATCTATTAGAAGCTTGCTGCCATTATCCAGACACTGAATGCCAAGCAATTCACTGCCGTTTTTTAGAAAGTCGAGCATTTCTTTTGCATTAGTATAACTTAGCACCCAGTGCTGATAATTATTTTTCTTTAGCAAATTTATTTTTCAATTTTGTACGATTACCAAGACACTCAACTTTCAATTATTCTGGATTACGATGCAGCCAGTAAGTATTTAGAAGACGGCATAATTTATTGATCAGTAGCTTAACTAACCCATGTTTTATATCTGCGCCTTTTCGTGGACGGCAGTCGAAGGAGCGATGAAGACGGACAAAAGTTCTGAAAGAAAACGGCTTATTGGGCTGACTTGTGCCCACAATGGACTGAATCATCCGGCGGCGGCGAAACGGCAAGCGTACTCGGCGGGCGTCGAACGGAATGCCCGCCGCTGTCGGCCGCGCTCAATTTAAGGCTGATAGCGAACTTTTGAGATAAAGCGTGCAAAGTCACTAGAACATTCCGGAACTACGTAGAATTAGCGCTGCCAGGCCGCGACCAATCGAGACAAATCCAGTCGCGTCCCGCGCCGCAAATAAAGCGATAAAGTTGTGCGGCGGCAGATTTGAGGAATGAACAAACACTGCAAATGTTCGCGGCAATATGCTTGCAAAGAACGCATCTGTCAAATAAGCCATTTTAGCTTGTGGCTGAATGTCTCCCACAAGTCATTACAGTCAAGCGACCGATAAACGGCTCAATTGCAAATGGAAGTTGGCAACCTCATTAAATAGCGAGTCACAGTCTCCCTTATCGAAAAAAAATTTTTTTTCTTGGCTGGCTGTGTGGAGATGAAAAAAGGGAAAAACCTTATATAGGCAAGAAAGCAGTTGTGGTCGCTTATACTAGGGATGACAGTACTATCGGAAACAAGCACTGCCTGGTTTGAAAGAAGGTCTAGAATAAACGGCTGTTATGACCAGGCCTGGTAGGCACAGTAACAAAGTGGTAAGGATAGTTTGCAACTATTACCTCGCGCCAAAGAAAGAAAGTTGACAAAGTATTAAGCCGAGGTTTGCTGATGCACTGATTGTGAAACATATTGAGCTCTCCACCTTTAAAATGGTCGCTGTTTATTGTAGGCAGAAAGTCTGAAAGCGATGTGAATGATTCAGAAGAGGTTAAAGCGGGAGCAAGGTAAAAAGAACCTACAGTACCCACCCATTCTCGAAATGAATACTGTACCAAACTAACTGAGCACATTCAGCTGGAATCACCAAAGCAGAAGATCGAAGATATGAAATTGAAAGAAGACTGCACCACTGTGTGAATGAAAATCTGAATGATTGACATGTAACAAACTAAATAAACCTCAAAACTATGTACACAGTCATCAGGCCATAACTCTGTACCTATATATAGTCACGACTCACGTGTGAATTATCTGAAGATAGAATCAAGGCCAATTCTTCTGTTTTGTTTTTTACGCTCTTAAATTTTACTACTGAAATACAAGCTCAAATACTGATGAAGTTCATATTTCTTTCGTTGCGTCAGTACTTAGGACCGATGTCCACATCATTTCGGAGAATTCTAAGATGCACACGATCTTAGCGATAGAGGCTGCCTTATGTCGGTGCCCCAAATATAGGTATAGATATAGATATCAATATTTTTACAATTTAGAAGTATGCAGAGGTCCTTCTTTTGTAGTTTTTCTTTTCTAGAATTCCAGAAAAACTGTCGCTTTTCCTGGGCTGAGCTAATGCGATCTTCCGAGACGCTATTGTTAGCTTTTTAAATTAGTTTTTCTTCGATAACACACACTCTCGTGCTTTCCAGCTCGGAATGCTCGCAATGATCGGCCTGTTTTTCCCCTCCTATAATGCTCCGACACAATGGGCTCTTAAGGTCGGTATGACATCGTTCCAGTACTGCACTGGCTGACGGTTTTCATTTTTTCTTCAGAATTCTGCCAGCTTTCCTTCGGCTCGTTGTCAGGGTCGTCAAAAACACAGCAAGTTTAGCCTTCGGCTCCTGTATTCGAGATTTTCCAATCTGGCCTCAGCTTCCGCCCTGATTCCTCGACTGTTGGCCTTTGTAGTCACGCTCTCAACTTTTCTACGCAGTTCTGTTTTCTTGCAAGAGCAAGTCATACAAGAGCATACCCTGTCCTCATTTTTTTTCATTCCTTTATATCCATTCACTCAGGCATACACTGGTCAGACAATCGGAACTAACATTTGCTCAGTTTAAAAAGAAGCTCAAACAAGACAGGGACGCTGGAATAGACGCACACACGAGAGTTGACTTTCAACGAAAATTTTATTTTGCAGGGGCCCACATATACAGACAGGCAGCGAAAGAAATAAAAAAATGCACGACAGTGACACGAAATGAGAAATATATGAGGCCATGAAATTAAACTTATCCTCATGAAGCTTTCACCTCTTAGCACATTGGAATATCACTACTTTGTCGGGTAAAAGAAGCGGTGGGGGGTAGACAAACATGAACGTGATATGTTTTAAGCCGCAATCGCTTCTTTAGTGACACTTAAGCTGAGTTCACTGGAGGAGTGACTGAGGTTTACAGCATATTAATTGAAGCGTACATGGTACTAGCGGTAAACAACAGGGACGAAGGAAGAGAACACAACACAAACGCTAGTCGGTTGTCTTTTATGGGGATTTTGTGTGTGTTGTTTTAGCGCGTGTTTGACAACACAGCGTTTGAGTTGTCTTTTCCTTCCTTCGCATATATTGTGTCATCTTCGCATATTGTGTCATCTTCATATTGTGATATTGTGTCGTATTGTGTATTGTAAATTGCGATATTGTGTCATCTTCGCATATTTTCCTGCTTGCTGCGCTGCCGCCTATATAAGTAGGCCTCTGAGCAACATAATTTCGGTTGTAAGTCGGCGCTCGTGTGTACGTATCTTCCAGCGTCCCGGTCTTGCTCGCGCTGTCTTCAGAATGATCTTCCACCAACTCGCCCAATCTTCTACACTGGCTCCCATTTGCTGTTCTCCCTTCGCTTTTATCGCCCATCGCCCCACCCACCATCGTGAAACCTCCCACATGTCAAATCCTGCTAATGATTGAGCGCTATTCTAGCATACGGAATATGATAAATAAATCAAGGAATGAACAAAAAACAAAACAGAAATTTACGAAGCCACGCACACCAAGAAAGAATTTTTCGCATGTCTGCCTTATACGCAACCTTAAACAACAATCAATACCGGAAGAACCAGCAAACAGAATGCAAGCATTTACATTTGGCCCATTTATGTTTTTTTATCGCTGCAACCATTAGCCCCCTTGCTGAGAGCTTTGGTTCTTAAGGTTGCGTGCTTCCTTGCAGTATTGTTTGTCTTGCCAACGACGGAAGTGTAAAGACATGCTAACACATCCATGAGCACCACACGCAGGCAGACTTGGTTTTACTCCCATGAGAGGAGCATTCGGAGCACTAAACATCTCTGCTCTCTATTTGGGCTCAGTGCTCATGCAGGCTCCGAAGCTGCTAGCTCGTTAGTTCTCAAGATCCCCCTTCCCGCGCCTGTTATGCCTGTAAGCTTGATTGCGTCGTCTGGTGAAGCCTTTTTTATTTATTTTTCTGAGCCATGTCTGCTACTCAGTGGCGCCTCGTGTCTTCCCGCTTCGTCGCGTTCCTAACTGCGTAATTGCGTTCGTGGAAGGCACGGTGCTTTTAGCCGGATCCAGTTATCCGACCTCTTATACGCTTCTAATATATATTTTATTTATTTTACTTTTTGTTGTTATAACTTCTTTTCCCCTCTTCTTTGCCTGCTCTCGACCTCTGTTTGCAGGAGACGTATGGCGATTTGTGTAGACGCGCGCAGATGCACATTCCTGCCGAATCTCAACATAATACAGCGTTTTCCGGCTCCTGTTTCTGCCTGCCTATAATTCTGACAGCGCCATCAGGCTTATGTGCTTTAACTTAAGCTGGCTGGCCTGTTTTCATCACTTGTTTCTGTCTCCAGCAAACATCGAGAATATGTCGTTTTTGTATCTGTCCTTTCAACAACTGTTTGCTGAGAGTAAAGAAAGAAATAAAAAATCGAATGCAATTTCGACAATCTCCGTGCATTTCGACATGAAACCTCGTTCTCCTAAGCACAACTTTTCCGGTGTTTCAATTTTCTTTTTTTTTCTCTTTGTACTGAGATCCTCTCTTGCCGTGAGTATGTTATACAAACCACCTCGTCCTAGCCCGTTTTTTTCTTAATCTGTTGCTTTTCTTAATCTCGGTTGAGACTACACGGTATTGCGAAAAATGTCAGTCGTGTTTCTTCATATCTGTCGCGCAGTTCTGCCGTTAGAACTGCACAGTTAAAGCTACGTAAGATACATAAGCTATTCTACTTACTCAGATATGTGATTCTAACACACCTCTTGAGTTTTAAGAAGCATTGGGATACAACTATATAAGAAAGAATCCTCATGACCAAGATTTAATATTTACTTTAACCACAGAGATGATCCTGAGAACAGAAAGTCTCGTTAGTCGCTGAAGAAAAAAAAAACCACTGCTTTGTTTATTCGACAAGAAGAAAGCTAGAAATAGTGAGCAGAGAGAAAAATGGTGAGTGGATAAAAACGCCTAGCAACAACGCGCCACCTATGCGACATTGACGGTTTTTTAGAAGCATCTTGTACGTTCTAAAAATGGCATTTGAATTGGTGCAGTAACGCAATATCTTCCCAGTCTGTTGGCTTTTCTCCAATGATAATTCCTTCAAAAACCGTCCACTCGACCATTCGATAACAGAAGGTATATTGTACACCGTACAAAGTTTTAGCTTAGCAATCTGGCTAGAGTTTGTTTGCAAATCAGCCAAACCCAGCCTAGAAACTCACCTTGATGAAGGGGGGGGGGGGGGGGGGCCGTGGCGGTGCTTTCGTTAATCTTTCTCGTGTTGTGACTTGAGAGAGTTTGCTCTTTATTTTATTTCATCTGAAATAAAAAAAAATTACTTTTTTATAGATGGCGCATTGAAATGTGTGCGTAGATCTTTGACTAATAAATTGGTATCAACGCAACCACTGTTATTGTCAGTGGCTATTTATTAATAAAAAAAGCAATGGAAGGAGATGATGCTGCCAGCCGCGGCATCTGTCATCGAAACCTGAAGCACCTGAGCTGCGACTAGCGGGAATAAAAGGAAAAGGAGAGGACAGAGAGAGGGAAAAAAAGGGGGGGGAGATAGTAAGAAAGGATAGGGGTAAGGGGTAATATACACTATGTACAAATATAGAATAGGAAATAAATGTGGGGTGCTTTGCGCGCATGATAGGAGTGTGCATTCATCCCTTTTTCTTTATTTGCGCACCTGCAACTCAGAACGGCCAGCTCGGCTTTCTGCCATTCGGGAGCCCAGCACCTAGTCACTTTAATTTGTAATTTCTAGCGTTGGGTATTGTTTCATGCGCACAGTTCGCGGCATATGTCATAGGATTGCTAAGAAAAAGCTGTAAACAAAAGCAATAATCTTGGATCTTTTGTTCTATTGCTGTCCACCATGAAAGTAAAACCACCCATATAATTCCTTTAGTTGAGCCTCTCTACTTTAACAATCACTAACGAGCCATACATACACTTTTGAGAATAAAAAGGAATGAGTCTCAACCGATCCGCTCCTCTGATATATGGGCTTCATTTCAAAGTTGCTATTCAGTGTAGGCGACTCTGGTTATTCTGGGCGGCTGCTCTCAAGTTCTGGCACCCGCGGGGATCGAACCTCTTCGATGTGGCAAGAACTCCTTACACGGCCTGCTTTACTTTTATTATTAACTGTGGTAGTATTCTCTTTCATATTTCTCGAAGTCTTTGTCAGTCACCACGCGTTTTCTAGGCAGTATCGATTTTAGTACAGCTTTTCCTTTCTCATGTAAAGTGTGCACCACCGCACAAGTGGTGTTCAGAGGAGAAGCTGCCTTCCGATTTAACAGATGCTGTATATCGTGGTTCACTCCGGAAGACGGTGCTACAGTTTCACGTGAAGACAACCGAAGAGGACGAACAAGGAGGAAGAAACAAGAAAACAAGACTTTGTTGGACGCCCACTAGTGAAAAGCCTAACTTTACTTTCTTTCCTGCTTTCATCTCCTGAACCCTCCCTCTTTCATCGTTACCAAAATTGATTTATTTTCTTGGCACTACGCCCCTTTGTTTTATTTTAATTAGATTTTCTTCATCACTTGCGATACATTAGTGGTGCTGGCGAGGTCTTCTTCCATCGACCTGAATCTATAGTAAGGAAGTCTCACGTGAACACATTGCTGCTGCACCATTTTCAGGTGAAGGAAAAAAAAATTGGAGGGGACACTTAAGTTCCGCCTTAAGTACACGACGCGATATATTTAGTTGGCTAATGTGCATATATGCGCAATTGGTCAATCTGGACTTTACATCTATGATGTAAATAAAATAAACTTGAAACTTGAAGATCCCTGAGAATCCCCATACCACTCCTGACGCAGTGGTGCAGCGGTTAAGCGATGGCCCTGCGATGGCTGGTGCTGCCATCGGTGGGGCTCGTGTGACCCAGGTTGCACCCCCTGGGCAACTTCTCGCGACCAATCATTAATTTAACTGCCACCTACCACGGTGATCAGTTTGCTCACAATCCGGGGGCTAGGTTGCGATGACGCCATAAGGTCAGCTAATCCAGGATATACAAAGCGAAAGCGAGATTGAGGTCTCCACTGACCCACGGAGCCGGTTGTGCGCCTTTCTTTTCGTGAAAATGAACGGCCTTTGCAAAGTTGTCAACGCCAATGAACTCTATCAACGCCGTCGGCTCACTTGTTTTGTTTGGTTTTTGCGGAAAGGAAATGGCACAGTAACAGTATCACATATCTCGGTCGACACCCGAACCGTGCCGCAAAGGAAGGGGTAAAGGAGGGAGGGAAAGAAGAAAGAGAAAACTGAAAGTTGGATTTTCGAGGAAAGGCGCTGCGGAACACCAGTGGCTCGGAGCTACTAGTGGCGCATGCGCAATAGTGACTAGGGAGCGAGAGAGAGAGAAACGAAAGGTCAGGCGGAGTCGGCGGCGGCCATCTGCGCTGTGCGTGACGTCACTCGTGCTCCGACATACGCCGGCTCGCGCGAAGCCCGGTGTTGACTAGTGTAGTGAAGCTTTTCGCTTCAAAAAAGCTGATTAGTCTGGCAACCATGACAGGGATCGAGAAGGGATAGAAGGAATACGGGCTTCATAGTGTACGGACTCTTACATCCAGATATAACCTAACTCGGTTATTAAACCGCTGTCAAAAAAAAAAGGCATCCGGAGTTCACCCCTATGCAGTTCTTTCCCATTTCCGCTTCTCTATTATTTCGCCGCGCTTGAAAATCCTTAAGGCTGGGAGTTACGGACATAACGCTTTAATTATGTATTGGGCATACTTCATAATTTTGCAGCGAATCTACAAAAAGAAAGGAATAATATATCTGACATTTAATACGACGATGTCGTAATTAACTAAAGCTGTGTCTCAACATCTCGAGCAAGACAGTAATTAACTGTATTTCATTACAGGAACATAAAAAACTGGAAGCCTAATACAGGACGCAAGAAAATGGACGAACAAACTTGCGCTTCAGCAGCCCGGTAAAAAATATATATAATATCGAACAGCAAGAAGTTGTTGCCTCACAGACATTTTCAATCATATTTTTTTGCTTTCTTTTACTCTCGGCATGCAATAACATTATGGCTGAAAAAGAGATATTTACAGTATGCACTTTGGTAAGAAGAAAATTATATGAACAGGCCAACCTACCAAAGCTGCAACACACTGAATGCAAAGACTTCATAGAGGAACTAAGAAAGAGAACGGCAATAAAATGTTGGAATCCCGCAAACTGCAAACTATAACTCCACTAACAATAATGGGTAAGCAGCGTTGTCGTAGAAGTTGAGCTCCCCCCCCCCCCCCCTCTTTCACCTGTGCAAGAGGATTGGGGTTCGAATCCCGTGCTGCGCGATTCTCCACCGAATTAAAAAAAAATCAGAGTGTCACTGGAACTGCATGCGTAACCAGGCATGGGGTGCGGCCTGATTTTAGTGACCAGTACTGACAACGCAATCATTCACCAGAATAGGATTTGACCACCCTGGTGGAGTGACGTTAAGGGACAGGAAGAGGGCAGAGTGGGTCTGAGAACAACCGCGGGTGAATGACAACCTAGTCGAAATAAAGAGGAAGAAATGTGCTTGGGCACCGCATGTAATGCGAAAGCAAGATAACCGCTGGTCCTTAAAGGTAACGGAGTGGATTTCAAGAGAAGGCAAGCGTAGCAGGGGGTGGCAGAAAGTTAAAACGGGCGGATGAGATTAAGAAGTGTGCGGGGATACGGTGGCCGCAGCTGGCACAGAACAGGGTTAATTGGAGAGGTTTAGGAGAAGCCTTTGGCCTGCAGTAGAGGTAGTCAGACCGATAATGGTGATGATAATGACAACAATAATATAGTGATTTAGCATAGCGCGATTCGCTTCCGCGCTCGCTGATCGGTCTCTACGCGACAGGCGTGCGCGCAGCTGGCCGGTACATGGCGCCATCTGGTGCCCACCGAGTGGTCTGTGCATGCGCAGTTGATCTCCATCGAAGAGGATAGTGGTTGAGGCCGCGGATTGCGCTATTCTAGATCTCTCTTATAACTCAAGGGATCCATCAAAAAGCGGTCGAAAGAGCGCACAAGAAAGGTAAGAGGGGGCTATAATAAGAAAGAAGGCAAATAAAGCTTAAAAAAGCCTTTAACTCAATCTGGCTAATGGCGTCGCGTCTGCCACGAACCTAATTGCGCAATTAGGGGCAGGGCGAAGCGCGAAACTTAGCTGGGCCGCCAGACGGCAGATACAATTGAGTCGGAGGAAAGCGTCACCAGGGGGAACGCAAATGCGCTTACGGTATAACAACGGCCGGATGAAGTTAGTCTGAGAAGTAAAGGACACGCAACGACTCTCGACGTAACGGCAGCATTAAGTATTCGTGGGTCGCCGCCCACGTATACGCCTGCACAACCGAACAGAGCACGGTGCAGGTCATTTTTCCTAATGCACTGAGCGGTGCTCTTGTGGGAAGGCAAAGCAAGCCCGAGAACCTGGCCTGTGCTTGGGAGACTGCCTTTCCCGAGACAAATGAAGGGCTCTTTATTCAGGGAACCATGGCTCTCTGGCTTTGTTTGCGAGACGTTGTGTAATGCGGAGGGATTACATCCGGCGGTCGACACTGGCGCAGTGCGCGAACGTGTGCAGAGTACAGTAACCACTCCTTTGACACGTGCCGTTGTTTGGTACAATCCGATCCGGTCTTGTGGGCTTCGAATACCGGGATTAGGATCAATCAATCAATCAATCAATCAATCAATCAATCAATCAATCAATCAATCAATCAATCAATCAATCAATCAATCAATCAATCAATCAATCAACCAACCAACCAACCAATCAATCAGTCAGTTGGTTAGTCAATCAATCAATCAATCAACCAATCAACCAGAATCAATCAATCAATTAATCCAATAATCAATCAATATTTTATTACCTTCGTGAACATAAGCAATTTATGAAACAATGCTTGGACCCATAGCCAGGAGCTAGTTTTCGGTCCACAGACAAAAGGTTGCTGGGTTTTGTGCGGTTGCACTCTTCTACGTTCCCACGGGAGAAGACTGACCGAAAGCTTGACACCAACCACACAAGATGTACAGGCAACCAGCGTGTGACATATGCAAACTGTCAGTGACTTATGCAAATGTCGGCCCCGTCACAGCATAGCCGATACCTTCTACCGCAACTTGCAGCTTTAATGTGACGGCTGACGGATCGACACTTGCAAAGAAACTGATGTCAATGCACACAGAAGTCGCAATAGAAGCTACGACAAATGTGAATATTACACTTGTGAATGTGGATATTACACTTTTGCGATCACTTAACCGTCCTCATAGTTTATCAGTCTCAAGCGAGAACAACCTTGTAACCTTTTTTGTAATCCTTTTATTTACTTCTGTACTTTTGTTCGCAATGTTTTTTGGTGCTCTGTCTTTAGCATTTTTCGATATTGTTCGTATATATAGCGCTCTTTTTGACCTATGTATTGTTTTTTCACTGTCCCGCCCCCTCTGTAATGCGAAATCCCTGAGGGTAAAATAAATGAAATGAAATAAATGAAATGAAATAAACAAACGGCTTCCGCGCTTGGTGGCCTTACAATTTTTTATTCCTCGCTTTGCTTTGGATATGGTGCGTTCGCGTGTCGCCGTTCGCGCGTCTATCACTTAACAAATAATAAATTAGCTGCTGTTCAACTACTTCTGAACCTGGTTAGAGAGTGAAAGCTGTGGTGTATCGGGCGAGTAGACGCGGCTTGGCCTCTGTAACGTTGAGTGCGTTCCGCACACTGGATAGACAGCGCACCCAGGCAGATGCCAGCTAAATTAATGGTTGATCGCGAGAGATTGGCCGCCCAATGAACGCTTAAGCCTATTGCTGCAGTGCCAAGTGTCTGCCACTACGTTGTCAGCGCGAATGCATGCAACCCACATCTCTCTCTCTCACCACCGCCACGCACCTCAAAGAGCCATTGAGGCGTCCACTTCCTCAGGGAGCCAGTTATGCGCCTGCCTTTCCTCATAATCATCGGAGTCCAGAACGCTGTCAACGCTAACGCCAATGAACACAAAGAAATCCGACGGTCTATAGCTTCAGTGCCGCGTTTCTGCTACAACGTTGTGAATGCCAACGAATGCAGCGCACATCTCTCCCTACCGCCACGTAGCTTAAATCGCGTCTGAGGTGTCCACGTCATAATTTCATTAATGTCTCCTAACTTTGTATTTGACCATTGACCTTGACCATTGACCTTGACTTGACCTTGAGGTGCCTGGGGAAGCATGTGGTAGGGCACCTTATGCCATGGCTTAGTCTTGGTTTGACCTCCGGCTCACTAGATGGTCAAAACCAGAAGCACCGCGAAAACGTTGCGAGGTAGCGTAGCGAAGATTTCACCTCAAAAATTTCATCTACCTAAACGGACCGACCTTTGAGCAAAACGTGTCATGAGGTTACGGCGTAAATGAAAAGATCGTGCCTCATAACGAACGCATTGAGCGCTGCAGTATCGAAGAAAATAGGATTTGCAGTTTTGCAGTTTTAATTTGGACACCGCCGCAGTGGCTCAGTGGTTAGGGCGCTCGACTACTGATCCGGAGTTCCCGAGTTCGAACCCGACCGCGGCGGCTGCGTTTTTATGGAGGAAAAACGCTAAGGCGCCCGTGTGCTGTGCGATGTCAGTGCACGTTAAAGATCCCCAGGTGGTCGAAATTATTCCGGAGCGCTCTACTACGGCACCACTCTCTTCCTTTCTTCTTTCACTCCCTCCTTTATCCCTTCCCTTGCGGCGCGGTTCAGGTGTCCAACGATATATGAGACAGATACTGCGCCATTTCATTTCCCCCCAAAACCAATTATTATTAGTTTTAATTTGGCGCTGAAAATCGCATAAAAAGCCACCTTGCGGTGTTACCCGCCATTATCGATGTATCCCACCACGTGACCACATCTCGGTAAAATATCGCTGATTTAAATGTGCAGTGTTTTTTTTTTGTTTCAGGAGTGTTCGTCATGTTTTTTATAGCTTACACTTTGTCAAGTGCTCCCTTCGACGAATAGCAACGCTGCCTTCGCATTGACGACCATGTGCTTTTGGCTTTTTAATGCGAAAGCATTACTTGGCTATGCCAGCGAGATCGTGTCCGCAAAGTGTGTCGGCAGCCGTTGCCTCGTTCTCAGTAGGATCAAAGGAATGATTGCAATCGATAGAGGATGATGTGAGGGTGATGTGCGACAAAATTTGGTGTCGATAGGATGATCAGTTAATTAGAGCCAAAAAATTTTATAAACAGTCGAAATAGCGTGGACGTCGGCATAGTTGAGTGGACGGGAAAATAATGAACGACATAATAGTGAAAAACAGGAAAAGGATTGGAAATAAAGTTTGAAATGGATTGGAATGTGTTTTTTGATGAGTGATAATTATTGGAATAAAAAGTTTGATTGACATACAATAATTAGGTAATTAATTAGAAGCAAAAGTCGTTGGACTGTCGAATAGGCTGGGCGAGGATATAGTAGTTGGACAGGAAAGCAGCAATGGGTGCCAATAATAATAATAATAATAATAATAATAATAATAATAATAATAATAATAATAATAATAATAATAATAATAATAATAATAATAATAATAATAATAATAATAATAATAATAATAATAATAATAATAATAATAATAATAATAATAATAATAATAATAATAATAATAATAATAATAATAATAATAATAATAATAACAATAATCAATCAATCAATCAATCAATCAATCAATCAATCAATCAATCAATCTTTATTTTTCGGTGCCAAGGAACAACCCAAAGGTCTTGGTGCTGGTACACCATTCACACGCACAAAATGTAAATTTATTTCACTACAAAGGAAGACACTCAGGGGAGGTAATGCAGCAGTCAAGGCGATAGAAAAAAAAAGACATATAAACTAGGCGTGACAGCAAGCATGAAGCAAAAAAGCGAAAACAAGAAAACAGCGAGAACAGCGGTAAATGAAAACAGCTAGAACAGGCAACAGACATATAAATAACTAATGAAACAATAAACAAAGAGAATGAACGACCGATAACAGCCAAGTACAGCATATAGCAAAATACAAACAAGAATAAAGCCAATACTAATATGAACGAATATGAAACCTCTGAAATACAAGCTAGACATACAATCATACACAATAAGAAACGTAATTAGTGAACGCGTTACAGACAATCAGGCGTGAGTATAGAGTAGTAAAGAAATAATATTAATGAAAACAAGTACACGTGATGAACAATTAAGGAGAGAAAAAACAATATAATACCGGTGCAAACGCACAAGTGTAGTAAAGACAAAATGCATGAAAGGGGAAGTTATGTATGAGAAAAAGAGTGCTCAAAGTGGAACGTCACGGACATCTAATATAAAGGCAGGGAGAGAATTTTCGAATATATCTAGGTGAGGACAAAGAGAATTAAACAACTTTTGCATTCTGTCCAGAGGGGAGAGGGAGTGCAGGAGCGCAGAAACTTGGAATGGTCTGAATTCCCTTATGCTCTTTCGCGGTACACGCAAAAGGATACGCGCTAGGAGCTGAGGGCACAGAATGTGACCATGAAGAAGTTTATACAAGAAAATTATATCTGCCCTCACGCGACGGCAGCTAAGAGAAGGAAGCTGCAGTGAGTTACTCCGTCTGGGACGAGAGCTGGAAGTTTTGCAAGAAAACCGATGTTGAAATATGCGTAAAAACTTTAGCTGAACTCTGTCGATTTTTTCACAGTTCGACTGGCAAGTGCCGTTCCAAACAACAGACGCATATTCCAAAAGCGGCAAGCATATGGAGAGGTAGAGCTTTAAGAAAGGAAGTGGGGATCGAAACTCTCTCGAAAGCCTGCAGATGAAGCCGAGTGTACGCATAGCCCGTAGAGCAATGCGTTTTGTATGAGAGGAGAAGCTGAGGCTACGGTCGAAAAGTACGCCGAGGTCATTAATTTCATCAACCCTGGGCAGCGGCCTACCATTCACAGAATAAGAGTAGAGAAGACTGTGCGTTTTACGCGTAAATGAGACAACCTTGGTTTTAGATGAATTGAGAGTGAGCCCATTCTTCAAGCACCAATCAGAGAAGGCGGATATGTCAGACTGCAATGACAAGCAATCGTGAAGAGTATGTATTGCCTTGAACATTTTTATATCGTCCGCATAAAGGAGAAATGAGGAGTTTTTGACCACGGAGGAAACGTCATTGATAAAAACAGAGAACAGAAGCGGGCCTAATACCGAGCCCTGAGGAACTCCGCTGGTTGGAGTATAAACAAATGAGGTCTGTCCATTTACACTGACGAAGCAGGACCGATCAAGAAGATAGTTGCGTAGGAGGGCTACAATTGAAACGTCGATCTCAAACAGCAGAAGCTTTTGAAGAAGTAATGAGTGAGTAACAACGTCGAAAGCTTTGCTCAAATCACAGTACACAGCGTCTACCTGACTCCTCTGAAGGACTTCAGCTGATGTATACGTCATAAAAGTCACAAGGTTAGTTGTAGTAGAACGACCTTTTATGAAACCATGCTGATTATGAATGATTACATTTTTGAGGTGGAAGGAAAGTACTTTGTGCAAAGCTAATTCAAAAAGCTTAGAGGTTGCACAAAGAAGAGAAATGGGGCGGTAGTTCGAAACATCAGATTTGTTTCCTGATTTGAAGACAGGGAAAACACGCGCCGTTTTCCACACGCGGGGAAAGGCAGAATTTTTCAAACAGTTATTAAATATCGTGGTTAAAACAGGGACGAAGGTACTATTGAAGGCTTTTATTATGGCGGCTGGAATGCCATCAGGTCCAGGGGATAAAGATGGTTTCAAACACTTAAGACTCTCACTTACTAACTTCTCGTCGAGAAGAACGGAATTATGTGCGCCAGCTGGAAGGCACACGGAGTCGAAAAGTGGAGATTTGTACACGGAGGAAAAGTGTTGAGCAAAGCCGTCAGCGACATTCCGAATTTCATTCCCATGAGAGTCAACTAAGTGAATATGACTATCAGATTTATTCGAACGCTTGCGAACGTATCGCCAGAATTCAGTAGGACGATTAGAGGCACTATTCTCTAAATAATCAAGATAGGACTCATGATCCCGCTTGTACAGGCGTTTGCAAAGGGAACGCAAGCGGCGAAATTCATCTGCCCATGTATCCAGCCCAGGGCGTTTCGCTTTATGGTGGGCCCGCTCCTTAAGTTTCAGCGCTGTTCTAAGTTCCTTGGAAAACCAGAACGGAAACTTGCTGCGAGTAGGAGTGTGCATAGGTATGTACTAAATAATAATAATAATAATAATAATAATAATAATAATAATAATAATAATAATAATAATAATAATAATAATAATAATAATAATAATAATAATAATAATAATAATAATAATAATAATAATAATAATAATAATAATAATAATAATAATAATAATAATAATAATAATAATCAATCAATCAATCAATCAATCAATCTTTATTTTTTCGGTGCCCAGGAACAACCCAAAGGTCTTGGTGCTGGTACACCATTCACACGCACAAAATGTACATTTATTTCACTACAAAGGAAGACACTCAGGGGAGGTAATGCAGCAGTCAAGGCGATAGAAAAAAAGACACATAAACTAGGCGCGACAGCAAGCATGAAACAAAAAAGAGAGAACAAGGAAACAGCGAGAACAGCGGTAAATGAAAACAGCTAGAACAGGCAACAGACATATAAATAACTAATAAAACAATAAACAAAGAGAATGAACACAAGAACGACCGATAACAGCCAAGTACAGCATATATCAAAATACAAACAAGAATAAAGCCAATACTAATATGAACGAATAAGAGATCTCTGAAATACAAGCTAGAAATACAATCATACACAATAAGAAGTGTAATTAGTGAACGCGTTACAGACAATCAGGCGTGAGTACACAGTATTAAAGAAATAATATTAATGAAAACAAGTACACGTGATGTACAATTAAGGAGAGAAAAAAAACAATATAATACCGGTGCAAACGCACAAGTGTAGTAAAGACAAAATGCATGAAAGGGGAAGTTATGTATGAGAAAAAGAGTGCTCAAAGTGGAACGTCACGGACATTCAATATAAAGGAAGGGAGAGAATTTTCGAATATATCAAGGTGAGGACAAAGAGAATTAAACAACTTTTGCATTCTGTCCAGAGGGGAGAGGGAGTGCAGGAGCGCAGAAACTTGGAAGGGTCTGAATTCCCTTATGCTCTTTCGCGGTACACGCAAAAGGATACGCGCTAGGAGCTGAGGGCATAGAATGTGACCATGAAGAAGTTTATACAAGAAAATTATATCTGCCCTCACGCGACGGCAGCTAAGAGAAGGAAGCTGCAGTGAGTTACTCCGTCTGGGATGAGAGCTAGAAGTTTTGCAAGAAAACCGATGTTGAAATATGCGTAAAAACTTTATCTGAACTCTGTCGATTTTTTCACAGTTCGACTGGCAAGTGCCGCTCCAAACAACAGACGCATATTCCAATAATTCCAACAGACAGCATATTCCAACAGACGCATATTATATAATAATAATAATAATAATAATAATAATAATAATAATAATAATAATAATAATAATAATAATAATAATAATAATAATAATAATAATAATAATAATAATAATAATAATAATATTAATAATAATAATTGGTTTTTGGGGAAAGGAAATGGCGCAGTAACTGTCTCATATATCGTTGGACACCTGAACCGCGCCGTATGGGAAGGGATAAGGGAGGGAGTGAAAGAAAGGAAGAAATAGGTGCCGTAGTGGAGGGCTCCGGAATAATTTCGACAACCTAGGGATCTTCAACGTGCATTGACATCGCAAAGCACACGGGCGCCTTGCGTTTTTCCTCCATAAAAACGCAGCCGCCGCGGTCGGGTTCGAACCCGGGAACTCCAGCTCAGCATAATGGGTGCCAAATTTGAAAACCCAAAATGTGTGATTGAGCTGAAATGGGCATTTAATTTTGGTTTGAATAACGCGCTACACACTAACAAAACGACACCGGAACGAAGGACACAGAACAAGTGCACTAACTGTGCCATTGACTGTGCCAACACGAACTGTGCCAACGTTCTTCTAAAATCCTCCTTAGAAGAAAAACAGAAGCAAAGAGAGGCGACGAGTTACCCTCAAAACACATGCTTTCGCATTACTCCACGTAAGCAGACTTGAGTGCCCTCAGAATTATTCTCTAGGTGGCGCCAAAGTGATTTGCATTTCGTGGATGGAGCGGCAACCACGGTCCGCTAAAAATTTTGTCGACGAGGAGTACATAACTGTGTCGCAACAGCTCTGTGGATGGAAACTGAAATGGGCGATATTCTATACCTACGGTATCAGTTTTTGGAGCAGCACTTTACCCGCCGCGGTGGCTCAATGGTTAGGGCGCTCGGCTACTGATCCGGAGTTCCCGAGTTCGAACCCGACCGCGGCGGCTGCGTTTTTATGGAGGCAAAACGCTAAGGCGCCTGTGTGCTGTGCGATGTCAGTGCACGATAAATATCCCCAGGTGGTCGAAATTATGCCGGAGCCCTCCACTACGGCACCTATTTCTCTCTTTCTTCTTTCACTCCCTCCTTCATCCCTTCCCTTACGGCGCGGTTCAGGTGTCCAACGATATATGAGACATACTGCGCCATTTCCTTTCCCCCAAAAAAACCAATTATTATTATTATTATTAGCAGCACTTTAGCCGACGTGCAGTAGCCATCGGGTGCGCTGATCGAGGAGTTTCGAGCATCGGGATACATTAAACGGGCACATGCACTGTTAGAAAAATTCTCGGTAAAAATCTTCTGCAGCGTTTACAACAAAACCGCTGCGGAAACCAACACCTTAGACAGCAAGCTTTCCTTTCTAATAATAATAATTGTTTTTTTTGGGGGGGGGAGGAAATGGCGCAGTATCTGTCTCATATATCGTTGGACACATGAACCGCGCCGTAAGGCAAGGGATAAAGGAGGGAGTGAAAGAAGAAAGGAAGAAGAGGTACCGCAGTGGAGGGCTCCGGAATAATTTCGACCACCTGGGGATCTTTAACGTGCACTGACATCGCACAGCACACGGGCGCCTTAGCGTTTTTCCTCCATAAAAACGCAGCCGCCGCTTTCCTCTCTGCAGAGCAAAATTGGGTGCTTAAAATTCAGTGTTCAATCCCTATAAAGGAGAGTGAGCGGTCCTTAAAGCCCCCAGATCTCCTCAATGCGTTACCAGAAATGTATGTAATGGCCGCTGAGCAAATGGTGTCATATTCTCTTACAAGAACTTCTCTAGACAATCCATAGAATGTAAATAGATTGTTGTCAATAGTCTACAGAATGGCTATTGACAAATCCGCTAGACCAGTCTGCAGGCAATACAAATTGTTAGACTGTATATAGACAGCCCATAGATTTATGGTCATACACGCTTAGTGAAATTTTGTCTACAGACAGTCTATAGATTTTGAATAAACAGAAGGAAAAAAAAAAGAAAGGAAAGGAAAAACTAAGTACAAAAGCCGGTCATTTGCTTCAAATAACTTCGACGACGTTCAAGACCCTGGGCAGGCCAACATTTTTATTCCTTGCGACTGAGTTGAGAGGGAGACCAATCGACCCAGGAGCGCTGCTTCAAGTTCAATGTGTGCGTAATTCTGGGCCTCTACACGCCTAATCCGGATATGCATATCTAAAAAGCTTTGTCAGCGCCACGTGGAATCATACTGTGTGCTCAGAAAAAAAAAATTCTTTGGATTAAAAGAAAGGCGCACATAAGAAAAACAGAAAAAAAATGAACGCGCGTCAACATGCAACCGTCACTCGCTCGAGGATTCAATTACCGACCGCGCCTGCCCGCGTCTGATACTTCGCGGTTGATTTCCTCCTGAATGTGTGCCGTCCTTAATCCTGCTATAATCGGCTCTACTCGGCGCCGTCGGTTGCTCCCCGCGCCGCCACGGGTATTGGAACACTCGAGACTCAGTGCTGAGGGCGCAAGCCGGCGTTGGTCAACAAGTAGCTGCGATGGAATGAACAGTCTAGCGAGTTGCGTGATCTGGCACAAAATTTTCCATTGCTGTGGGGGGTAAAATTACTCGCCTCATATTAGACGCCGTTCATATAATGGAAGCGAATAGTCACCCAAGTCGGTGAAAGTAGAGCAATGTGTTTTTTTTATACGACATGATTAGACATCACAGCACGCCATTTCTAGTCCTGCGTTAGTCACAAAAGTCTTTGTTTGGTCAAGTGGGCGACGATGTCACAAGGTCGCGTGACTACGGCGCAAAAATTAAACACTGAACAACATGGGGGGGAGGACGCAACCAGGAAAGAGCGAGAGAATCAGGTTGGAGCAGCCCTTAAAAATGGTCTACCGACAGTCTATAGACTTCTTATAGACTCTATTGCTTTCCCATAGGTATTTCTTTTTGTCTATTCATAGTCTATCGACTGTCTATAGACAAAAGTCTACTACAATGTATGGCCGTAAATCTATAAATTGTCTATAGACTGTCTATAGGATTTGTATTGCCTATAGATTGTTCTGTGGGGTTTGTCTGTAGAGAGTATATAGACTTTATAGACAAAAGTCTATAGACAGTCTATAGACAGTCTATAGACAGTCTATAGACAGTCTATAGACTGTCTAAAGAAAATTTTTTAATAGATGTACTAGGCGGACTCGCTCAGTAAATGGTTATGTGTGTGCAAATAAAGGTTCGACAACAAAAACAGTATTTTGTATGTAGTGTAAGAATTTACACACACGCAAACATTCAGCAGCAACGCAGCTTCTAACCTGTCGCATTCCACTTTTAAGGTCAGTTAGGCGTCCCCTAATGTTTTTTTTTTAAATTAATGGTCTAGATAAGTGTGAAATTTGCAGTGTAATGATTTTATGCCCTATAATTAAATGATCGGAAAGTACACTAAAAACGCACACGTATTCTTTGGGATGAGAACGTAAGACCTCTTTGCGCCGCGTACGGTGCTGCACCAACTGAGGTATGCCGGCGGCTGTCAAATATTCTTCTTTCGGGGGTATTTATTTTGCGTCTAACCTAACCTTTGACAGTGTACTCCACAGTGTTCACCATAGCAGCGTATGAAATACTCCTAAACTGCATTCATTTTCGATAATTTAGGTTAATTATTTAATTAAAATTCATCGACCAAACTTTTTTCATTTCAATGTCTACTCTCGCACTACATAACAGAATCAAAGTATTGCACATTTATCTCCAGAGAACTACATAATCGTGAGGACAAACTTTGCGGACACTTTTTGCTGACGCAACTTAACCCCATGATGCTTTCGCATTAATAGCGTCGACCGATTCTCATGACGTCGTGGTTAACTTCCTTGGACTTCTAGCGTTACCTCGCAGAGGGTGGCACGTGAAAGGGGACGGTGTAATCGGAGTAACCGTGATGTCATGAAAATAGCTCCACACCATTGCCTGGAGGACTTCCTTTGAGGAGTATCTGCAGCATTGTTCTTGGGTTGTATGCGACCATAGCGGACTCCATTCGAAGCACGTCATGAATGGCCATGCATGGCTACTCTCGATTGAATCTTCACCGCAAAAATTTCTTTAAAATGATGGCACGGGCAAGATTACAGCCAGCAGTTTGAAGAGCGCTAGCTTGGTCTGACCATCACAAATGAGCGCCCGATACCTGTGGATAAAACGTTATGCTTTTCTTTTTGTTTCCGTGGGCATTGCTATACTCATTTTCATTCATTCTTAGCATTCAACACAATGGAAGCTGCACATATAATCCGTGATCATACTAAAGAAGTGCTAAAGAAGTTTTATGCTTTATTTGTTTGTTAGTTGTTTACCTTCCCCTGATGCCGAAGTACCCATTTGGCGTGAATAGGCATACTATAGCATACTAGTATGTAGCAGCATACTACATAACATGCTAGCTGCATTACAATTAGGTGTGGTAGTAATTGTAATGCAGCTGGCATATTATGTAGTATACTGCTACATACTAGTATGCTATAGTATGCCTATTCACGCCAAATGGGCACTTCGACATCAGGGCAAAGCAGACAACAAACAAACAGCTAAAGCAGAAAACTTATTTAGCACTGATTAATAGAAAGGGTGCTTAGGTATTGTGGCGCTAGCGCATTGAATGTATACAATTTCGTTTTATGCCTTACCACGTTTTCGTCTTACCCTTCATCGGGGCTTCGATAAGCATAGTAATAAGCGGCGGATTGATTGGTGTACATGAACAACAGCATTAATTGCGTGAAATAGAATATAGGTATTATCTTAAAGTAAGTGCGATGGCAACTTGCGTATCTGTGTGGGCTTGCAAGGTGCTGGCACTGAACACAATATATTGCCCCGCAGTTCCTTGATTTGCTGCTCGAAGAAACGCCAGCCGTGACCTAACTGGTGCAGCAACTTCATCCTTTTGAAAATGGCACATAAGGAGACTGAATGCCGGTGCAGGACATTACTGGAAAAAATTAATTGCTTGTGGCACGCACGCAACGAAGTCACTTGAATGCGCTTCATCATCATCAGGCTGCCTACGCCCACTGCAGGGCAAATGGATCTCCCATACCTCTCCAATTAACCCTGTCCTTTACCAGCTGCGCGCACTGTATGCCTGCAAACTTCCTAATCTCATCAGCCTACCTAACCTTCTGCCGCCCCCCGCTACGCTTGCTTTCTCTTGTAATCCACTCCGTTACCATTAAGGACCAGTGGTTATCTTGCATTCGCATTACACGCCCAGCCCAAGCCCCCTTCTTCCTCTTGATTTCGATTAGGATGTAATTGACCTAAGGTTGAACTAGGAGTTCAACCTTATTCATTGTTCACGCAAAGCGCGTCGAAGTGTCATGTGCCGTACGAGCTGGCTCTGTTTCAGCACTCCACGCCGTACGATCCTCCTCTATTGGGTTTATAGCCTGGCTGACGCTCCATCGTCCTTAACAAGGCGGCCGCCAGGGAAGTGCCCCGAGAGACCATTTCCCGGCCGCATTTCCCCAATGTTGGTGTGGAGGTCCATTATCTAGAAACCCTGTGGGGCCTCGAGCCATTGCCGTTGTACGTCGTCGCCTGGACGCTTTGTTGCGGTTCTTCCTTTATTTTTATTTCGTGAGCGTACACGTTCCCGTCTTTATAACTCCCAGTATCGGCGTCATGATCGAATTCGTGTAGGAAGAACAAAAGGATGCGGTGCTGCTCGTAGAAAAAAGCAAAAGCCGATGCTGCTAAGGACGAGGCGCTATTGGTGAATTCACTTTCTCTGATGGCCTGAGTGCGTATGGAAAAGCCCAGCTCAGGAGCCCTTGAACCGCTCTCTTAATCCAAAGCTAGGCGTGATCCTCGAATATGAAATGAAACTTTTCTTTAACTCCCCTTTTTCCCTGCCCCCCCCTCCCCCCCCTAGAAAGCCTATTCAATCCCCCAATCTTTTGCGCCCCTTAGTAGCAGTATAGGTCAGTGGCGCATGGCAGAAATTCCAAAATATGCAAGCAGTAGTCCGATAATTGTGCGGTGCTGGAAGATGAAAACATCCGAAAAAGAGCGAGATAAAAAATTGAACACAGTCCTACTTGTTTCTAGAATATTCAACTTACCACGCTTGATTGAGTTAACGCGAAACCTCTACCTCATACAAGAGGCCTAAAAGGGAGTTCCATCTTGCAAGCCGACACGTCAGGGCAAGCAGTACAACGTTCTTTCTGGCTACAGTTGGTTCATTTCATTAAAAGGTATACGACTGCGCGATTAAGACAGGGCGTAGCTACAACGGGTTTTAATGCTCCGCCCTTACATAATTCGACGCAGCTCATTGCCATTCATCATCATCATCATTAGCATGACCACGTCCACTGCAAGGCAAAGGTCTCTCCCATGCCTCTGCAATTAAGCTTGTCCTCTGCCAGCTGCGGCCACCGTGTCCCCGCAAACTTCTTAATCTTATTCGCCCACCTAACTATCTGCCGTCCCCTGCTACGCTTGCCTTCTCTTGGAATCCCCTCCGTTACCCTTGAGGACCAGCGCCCGCCTTGAAACCCTTTCGCATATCGTTAGGGTTATTTTCTTTTTCTGATTGCGAGCTGCAGCTTCTACGACCCGATTTAGCTTTCATGCGAAAGAATAGCAAAATACGCACGCAGCCTCTCAAAGCAGGTGAACGCGTACTGTGTTTACTTCTAATAAGGGAGTAATTACTCAATGACGTCCACCCAAGCGCAGCCATATGGCTACAAAGTAAAAATCCTTCCTGGTCCGAGGTTCGAACCCGGGACCAGCGCTTCACCGGAGCAGTCGCTCTACCAACTGAGCTAACCGGGACGGCAAGCTGATGGTAGGGCGAGTGCGAACGGATCAATAACTCGAAGTAGGAACAGTGTTGGTCAAATGTTTTAGGGGAATCCCTAAAGATGGAGTGAATTTGTACTTTTCTGTGTATCCTGTTCCTACTTTCGCGTGCTGTGCTGGTTGTTGTGCCGGCGATCTCTTTTCACTATCGCTGTCTTTTTTTTGTCCTTTGTGACAGAGGTAGGCGAAAACTCCGCTACTTTTCTTCTTCTGTTCGCGCGATTGCTGCATTACAACCTTAATCGTGTGCGACACAGCATCAAGCTTGCAACTGGAAATAAATGGAACATTTTATAAAAAGTTGTGCTCGACTAATTCGAACTGTACAGCTCTTAACAAGTATATATATATATATATATATATATATATATATATATATATATATATATATATATATATTAGCAGACAAGGCAAGTGAAATAAGGGGCTCGTATGACAAACATATTAAGGAAGCCAACAGTCAACAAACTAAGGTGCATAGGGGAATGTTTCCTATTTTCTATTTTTTTTTAAAATTTTGATGCCAATCAATTGGTTTTAAAGAAAATTGCTTATAAACCAGCAGAAAAAGCAACCATGCCGCCGGTGGGCATGGTTGTTTTTTCTGCTGGTTTATAAGCAATTTTCTTTAAAACCAATTGATTGGCATTAAAATTAAAAAAAAAAGGAAACATTCCCCTATGCACCTTAGTTTGTTGACTGTTGGCTTCCTTAATATATATATATATATATATATATATATATATATATATATATATATATATATATATATATATATATATATATATATATATATATATATATATATATATATATATATATATATATATATATATATATATATATATATATATATATATATACGAAACAATGTTTCAGTAATATTCAGGAAGTCTACGCGGAACATTTTTCCATATACACGTGTCTAGCAAACTTTTCAGCCTGCAAACTTACTTGGCGTTATACATACACTGCTTGGACTTAATGAGCCTCGACCTAACCTAGAGGAATTTGCACAAAGAAGCTCAAGGCGCAAAGGTAGTACAGGTACCCGCAAAAAGTGTTCGGAACAGAGAAATCACGAAGAAGCCTGGATGTCCTGACCAACCTTGGCGGTCTAAGCACGTAGCCACAAACTGATAGGTGCGCATTTTTATAAAGTGCGCGTTCCTGATACGTCAGGCCCACCGTCTACAGGCACCGAGGAAATTAATCACTTTCGTTCCAAACCGAAGCGGTAGCCTAATCATTTGAGCACCCGCAGCGCATGCGGGAGGAGCGGGGTTCGATCCCCAGTGCCGGCGGGTACCCACACAGGTGTACACAATGGTACAAGCTCTTCCCTGGCCTGTTGTTCTGCTACTTTGTGATGAAATTGTTCGAAACAGGGTCATTTACCTTACAGTGAGTGGACGAAAAAAAAACTCACAATATTGTTATGACTATGTAACGGGAGATTCAGCGATAGCTGTGTAGGCACTTAGTTTTGCGGTTATTTTGAGGTTGAAAAGGTACAGTGACCTCATACTGCACTGGTGTCGTAGTCACGTGATGTACCCCTGCACTAGCAGGCGGTTATCCCAAACAGAGCCACCCGTAGGCTTATGCGACCCGGGTTGACCGCCGCAACCAGCAGGTGCTGGTTACGCCCACCGGTAACGCCGCTGGCGACGACGCCGACGCCGACGAGAAAGTCAGGGATGGGCGTCTAACAGCTATCGCTGTAAAACCTTGTGCCATAGTGCCTTTTGGCCACAGATTCCCTGTCACGATCAACAACAGAAATTTTTTCATTTCTTCCTCGTTCAGAAATTTCAATCAGCACGTGTAAGCTGCGGAAGTTATTGAGCACAGAACAGCACAAAAACTCTGATAGTGTTAACGTGCGCGCCTGCTTAGTTAAACATAGTTATTCAACCGTGTCGCGAGTGCTAACTGCGCGCAATGCAGGAGTGCGCGATAAAAGGGTGGCATGAAACATCTTGTCGGTGCCGTTGTTCTGGCCCCTCGCTTGCCAAACCATGCTTCATAAAAATACCCGCCAATTAATCCAGGCGTTAAAAGATGCTTAGAACTATCAACAGTCAATTTAGAACGCCGTTATCGAATGAGTACAAGGCACCCTCTAGTCTTGGCGTGGTGCCTTCAGCTTAGTGCACTGCGAAACTCTACTTTCCTGATGAAAGATTTTCGGCTGAAAATAGGTGCTAACCCGAGATTGAACAAACAGTGTATCAAGGTGCAAGATTCGGTAACCAACCCAACAGTTGGCACGACTCGAAACCAGGGTTCGCGATGACCGTGTGGGTCAGTGCGAAGCTGAATTTTCCTAGATTCCGAGACAATGATCTTCCTAGCTTGCATTGCTTAACATAGCTACATCCTCAGAGCCGTTTCAGGCAAAGGTGAACGAAAACACATAGAAGCAATGCATAGCGACTAAAATGCCGCAATATTAAAGTTTGGTTTCAACGCGCGTTCTGAGTGGGGACGGAACGCCCTCCTTTTTATTTATGAGCAGCAAATAGAGCTGGAAAATACACTAGGAGATCAAGTGGCAGGCAACGAGTGAATGATATGCAAGCCCTACGTGCAGCAAGGCATGCTCTTTCAGGGCTTCATCGCCGAGGGTAACTATGTTGCAAAAGCGATAGGTTAGTCACTCCGGAGATAAATATTTTAACAGCAAGAATAACGACAAGAGTAAAGGAAACCAAAGAAACTGTGCTGAAGAGCCCGGTAAAAAGCAGCTCCTTCGGTACACTGAAGAAACAGGAGACCTGTGTGGAAATAGAAAAAAAAAAACGCCTCAACCGGAAATAAATAAATGCGCCAGCACAACAACGACCCCATCTATCATCATTACGTATACCCTCTTTATGCCTTGAGACAACAAATATCGCTTAAAAATTAGACAGAAAAGGAAAAAGCATAACGGAGAACGGACCAATTCTATCATGTTTTACAGAAGCATGTGATGCGGAAAAGCTCCCCAGGCCCAACAGAAACCGAAAAACCTGTCAGGTTGTTGACATGTGCGAAGTCACGCCTGAGGGCCGAAAAAAAAAAGAAGCGAACTCTGACTGCCGCTTCCTGACCTGAAAGCCTTCCTGCGTTTTCTTGAATTTTTTTTTCTAGCGGGAAGCGCTTCGCAGTCTTCAGCGAATTCACTGCGATGCTGTTACCTCGAAAAATGAGTTTTGAGGCCTGTATGAAAGAGATTATAAAGCTTTCCGCCGTCAAGCTCTACATTGTCATGAATAGTTAGTGGGCGCAAAAAGCCCCGGCCCAAAAATACAATTCTGCATTTCTTTCTGGAAAATGAATAATAAAAATCGGGTATTCCTGAAAATTTACATCAATGTTCTATACGGGCTTGACACAGAAACTGATTTAAATTTATATCGTGCAAGACAGCTTCAGAATTTAAACTCTGATTAAAAATAAGCATAGGCTGAGCAGCGATAATTCACGTATCTCTACAGGAATGTAGTCAAAATTAAACCTGAAAGTCACAAGAAATAACCGAAATGAACAAAAAGCTCGATTGAGTGGGTCCCACAGGATCTGCTGACCTATCAAAGGCAGGCAGATTTAGCGACCCGCCTTGCGAATATAAACTCATCACCGCCTCGGCTCCTTCATTTGGACAATTTTACCCTCCTTTCATCAAGAAAGGAACTCCTCCGGCGCCTCACACGTGCTCTCATCCCTCCGTGTGCGGTAACCCTCCCCCGCGGTCTTACCCGGGCAGAGGAGGTTGCGCTTAGGAGGATCCGGGTCGGGATTGCCCTCACACCAGCCATCAATCGGAAGTGGCCTCAGTACCGAGAATTGTTTCCTCGGCCAGGGTGTCCGATATGTAAACAAGAGGACATTGAGGCCGACGTTCATCACTTACTGTGGGACTGCCCAGCTTTCAAGCCTACAAGGATCCGGCACCTGATGGTAGCAGGTCTTTCACCAAGCAATCCTGCTTTATACATTGCCTGGACGCAAGGACCGTACCATCGTTCTCTACTGGACTTCATGCCAATAAATTTCGCTTAAAAAAAAAACAAAAAACCCAAAAAGGCAACCACGCCTAACATTATGCATGGTTAGGCGCAAGATGAGGGTTCTTTTTATCTCATGCACAGTGAAACTGCTCTACTCATACGCTTAAAGGTTCTATGGACAGCAATTAACAAAAATCCCGATAGCTTTTTTAGGCAAACAGCGGTGATGACAAACCGGATGATGTTTTCTTAGGAGGATGCTGACCGTAGAGACTATTTAAGGAGATAATCGTCACACTTTTCACGCTTATAAAACAATATCTGTTAAATAAAGTCACCTATTGATCTTATCTCGGATGTTTCATTCGAAATACAGAAGTTTGCAGAGCTTGTCAACGAGAAGCAGGTATTTGAGTATGCATTGATCGGTGCTCTTTTTTTTTTCCTAGCGTCGTCACAAGCTTGTAACTCTCGGGTGACATATTGTGAGAGGGGCCTCTGGTGCGCTCTGAGCGCCCATTTTCAGATCCATGAGGGGAATAAACAGAGAATTGATCAATGAGCATCTCAAGCACTATTGCAGTTTGGGAAGTGTTGTGGACTGCATACTTTCGTAATCAGTATACTGTCTTGAAGACTGAAATTGCAACGCTGGGAATGAAATCAAGCTTTAAAATGTAGACAACGATATTCTGGCAAATAGTCGGGTAATTATGACCGATATCTAATTGTCTGGTTTAGACCGAGCCAAACTTCCAACCAGAGAAAACAGCGTGCACTTGACCACCACTGCCATTTTTAGTAAAGCTGCTAAGATAAAAATTAATCTCTGCATTGGTACTGATCAGTGAGTAAAATCTGAAAGACTGAGCCGTAGTTTTTATTCCTGTTTCTTTATCTCGGTCCCTGCCTAGCCTGCACGGCTATTTCGTTTCCTAGCTATGTTGCAAATAGCCCCGAAATAGATATTTTACATTTATCTCCTAAGCTTCCAGTTGAATTTTGTCCTTAATAGGAGGAATATTCCTGCGTGTTCTCCCTGCACGGTAGTTTGGATAGTTCAGACACGCATTTATATCGCAGGCCACTGAGAAACAATCCCGTTTTTCTTGCGCGTCGGGCGAATAGTCTCATGCACGTGGAAGGGAGTCAAATCAGAGGCTTACACGCCGCAGCACCTCTGCACCTTGAAGGGAGGGTGTGGCCTCTGGATGTGGCAAGGCATAGCAGGAAATCTCTCATCACGCAAACCTAAAATACGGTTCTCGCAAGGTCAAGTACAATGAAGTGTGGCCATTGTATTTACAACGCTGTATAGTTACACACAGAGGACGAGACGATGGCACAAGTGACCTGCGGCCGAAGTGGCGAACTCGCCAAATGCGGCACTGCAGTGTCACGAACACACAGAGGATAGGGCCTGACAGGCTGTCTCAGCTTTCGGGAATTCACGATATCCACATCGAAATTTATGGCACAAGCCATCAGCATGGCAGACTTCATATTATTTGAAATGATATGATACTATTAACTCAGAACAATGTATTTGTGGAAAAGGAGCGAAGGCTTTTGATCACTGTTTAGGAAAATGTGAAGTAACGAAACAAAAAAATGACGAACTTAATAACACAATGCCAGGAGACGAAACAATACACAAACACGAAATAGTAAAAGTAAAAAATGTCTTAAAATAATTCAAGGAATCATAAAACTTATCGACGAAAAACCTGTTTCAAAGCCTTCAATATCGCCTTAACTGAAAGGTTTGGCGCTGGACAGGGGGGGGGGGGGGGGGATAAGTTGTTGTTGATGATGATTATAGATTTTTATGGCGCAAGGGCGTCTATGGCCAAAGAGCGCCATGGCACAAGGTAATTTTCGATTACTCAAGGTGGGGTCAAAGACCCATTTTCCAAGCATATCCACCTAAAGAAGCCGAACACCAGGCCAGGAGAAAGCTTGTACCCATTGTGTCACCGGTGGGTACCCGGCGGCACTGGGGATCGAACCCCACACCTACGGCATGCGAGGCGGATGCTCAACGACTCGGCCACCGCTGCAGGAGATAAGTTGAAAAAAAAAAAGATCACGCGATTTCTTCAAAACTTGAAGGCTGCCTTATTATAGTCGGTTCTTTCAACAAAACGATCCTGAAATATTAAGCCTTGTTGATTTACTTAATCGGTTAATGTCAAATGACTGTAAAGTGAGAGTAGTAATGAAGCCAAGCTAAATCGAAAACTAACATGCACTCTGGTACCGCGTTACAGCACCAACCTCCTCATCTCTCCGTATGGGTTGAGACTTCTGTTCCGGCTTCTTTAAAGTGGACGACTACACATACCCCACTCAAGTTGTAAAGAGCATTTGTTACGGATGCCTTCAGAGTGATCATTTATTGAAGAGGCCTCATAAGCAAAGATTTTAGCTTCCTTGCAGAACCCCTCGGTGAAAGATGTGGCCAGCTGGTGCCTTCTGGGATACTTAGCACACCAGCGGCTGTCATGTTTTATAGTTGGGAGCTTTAAAACTAGCAGTTCACAATAAATACTACATCAATCCATGTCCTTCTTTTCTGTCAGCCAAGAGAGTCATCTAATGTCTAACAAAATACCGCATCCAACCTTAACCTAGATTTATCAAGTCAGTGTAGTTAAACTAAAGAGAAATGTAGTTAAATTCAATTTTTCAACTGTATTGCTGCAATGTATGAACAGTATTATATTCTATTAAGCAGTCCATCAAGAACCCATTAGATAATATAGTGTAACTAAGAGCCACCATTTCTGCACTACGAATTACTTTGCTGCACTGAACGTAGTTTTTAAAATTTATGTAGCCACTCCCATCTATAATGCTTCTGGCCTTGAGGGTACACAAAATAAATAAATAAACAAATAAATAAGCAGATAAAAATAAATAAATAAAATTACGCCCAATTACAAAAATATACTAAATACACAATACATTACCTCATTTTAGCTAGAAAGTACAACAAATTGGTTAAGCCTGTTTATGCCTCGAAAGTTAAATAATGTGCTCTATAACTATGTCAAAAGCCCTGTAAGCTTGCATTAAAAGAATGCTCTAAATACTTGAGTTTGCCATCCCATGTGAATCTAGGTTGTTTAAGTTGTTTTTGAACCTGTGTAAATAAGTTTCTTAATTTGGCAGTGTGCATTAGTGATATTGTTCTTTTTTTGTATTTAAGAATATTATGTGTCTTATTGCAATAATACTTTGTTGTGTAGTATTTGTTTTGTTTCTATATACAGGAAACTGTTTTTTTTTGTCAATACTGAGCCTGTACTTCGTTTGATTGCCGTGACCCGCCCACAAGCGCACTTGCGCTTCCGCGGGCACACTTATTTCAACTTGTAATTGTGACAAATAAATATGTATGTATGTATAGACATACGCATGTCACTCTCAGATTTTTTACCAAAATATATGGCGAAAGGAAAATGCTTCAACAGCTATCTTTGAATGCCGCGTTACACAGTGCGGCGAGTTTTTTGCATTTATTCATTATTTGAATGTTTTTATTGCGCTTTTTATATTTTCTATGTTTACTTTCGTTTGTCTTCTTTTGTTGTCACATTATTTGGTCCTCGTTTTTACGCACACTTTTTTTCTTTCTTCTTGCTTCTCTAAGTTTGAGTCCGCTGGATGAGCATGAGTAGTTGCGGACACTAAGGCATTCTGATACATGTAAATGGTCCCGTCTTGGGCATGACAGCGCTAAACGTGGCCAGTTTGAATGACAACTAGCGTGGAGCCAGGTACGCACGCGGAAGCATTCGTACCTCTTGCCTACGTTTGTAATGCATGAGCTCTTCCTTCTTCGTGCGCTGAATTTCTTGACCACGAGTACCACAGCGGTGAATTCAAGGTCGGGCTAAAAGGAGCTTCGAGAATCTTAGTCAAACATTTTTGGAAAGCACTAAATTGAAACGTTTTCTCATTTCGCAGGCAGGTGGCGAGAGAAACGTGCTTACGAACCACTCCGACAGGGCCCGGCGAAATAAATAGACTGAAAGACAACGTCGGCGACTACTCCTTGAGCATAATTTATCCCCGCAAAAATATAACAAAATGGGCACAAAAAGATGTTTCTAAAAAATTCTATCGCAGCTGACGTGAATTACAAAGTATAATTTTGTGCAGTCCACCATATCTGCATGTTATTGCACGAGAAAAGGCAGTAAAAAAACCGTTGAGAGAAAGTGTTTCGAAGTATAAATTTTGCAGAATGTATATATAAACAGTACATGAAGCAAGAAGATTTTCTTCAGGCGCATATGATAAATTGGGTTCGAGATGGGAAGGAGAAAATTTCGCGTACGACTGGGGCCCTGCTAAACACGAGAAAAGTAGGCGCTGTGTTGGTCCACTTTTTGTGACTACATGCTCATTCAGCAAATCGAGTTAGGCGATATAAGTGAGCTTGGGGTGACGGTAACAGACAAAGGCTGAGAAGCAAGAATATTTTCCATTTATTGCCCACAGCAGATGTTGGAGCCCTGTATGTTGTTCCCAATTACAAGTCCGCTGCTCTCAAATTCGCTTTTCTATGTCGCTCGACACTGTTACAGGCTACAGTCTTAATTCAACAACTTTTTGGAGCTTTTTGCAGGCAAAATAGAAAATAAGGAAATATGTGTTGCACTTCAGGACAGCTACAAACACAGCGCTATGACAGGGGACGAAAATTAAGCGCCTGTCCTTCCTTCTTCGTCCCCTGCCACAGCGCTGTATTTGTAGTCAAACAATGCACCAACTAGCTCGATTCTCTGTTTTACTTCAGGACAGCATACTACCGGGCCAGTTGGCGTTGCATGTCATAAAAAAGTTAGCGAAAACAATAAGATGGAGCGAGGAAAAAAAAGACATAGAAGACGTTCTCCAGCGCATTGGTGCGCTAGTGAGCACCTTCTGTGCTCCCTTTCTTCGGTCCCTCTTAAAGTTTTCGCACTAACTCTTAACAATATGCCGTTCTTCTGCCCTTCGTTTTGGGTCGGAGAGATGAGAGTATCTATTGTGTCGCACATCTCAATTTCCTCTCATCTCCCCCCCCCCCCCCCTCCCGTATATGCGGCAACTCTCGGGTACACCTGTAATGTAGATGCCTTGGTGAAAATCACTAGGCCGCGGGGTTTGCTTTTGCTCTGTGTAGTGCGGCATTTGCCGATTCTGTGAAACCACAGAAACTCTAAAGGTTTAGGGGTGACAATCCTCACCATGAAGAGATGGCGAGCTACAGAGGTGTCGCCAATGCGGGACTAGTAGGCCTAAGAGCAGACCCTCTGGGTGCCGAAGACTTTTCAGCAAAGGTGTCCTCAATGGCTCAGGCACTCTTGCCCGGCCGAAAGAGAAAGTATGTGTTCTTGGCTACTAAGTTCTTCGCTGTCGCGATTTATTTTGGTGAAGTTTCCTTCTCGAGCCAGCCAGAGCAGAAGGTAGTATGGATCTGCACAGCCTGGCGCCTTTCAGGGCCTCGATGTAACGGTCCCGCGGACTGCTCACTACAACTGCACGCTTCCGTTAAATAATCCCGTCTGGACAAATCCCTAAATGTGGTTGTTTTTTCTTCTACTTTCTAATCGATTATCTTTCTGAGTTAAAATAATTGAACTAATAACTTTCCATTGATCACAACCGCAAAATAAAAAGAAAGAAGATAGAAACGTCCCCCTATGCTTCTTGGCTTTGGTGACAGTCAGCTTTATTCCTATATAAAATACTAGAAAAAAATGTCCTCGCTTCTTGTTCCTAGAAATCTATGGGAGTGTGTGCTACTAGTCCAATACTTATTGTTAAGAAGTCTGACGCGTCTGACTATTGGTTGCACACACAGAGTTAATGAGGCCAAGAGGAGCGCCAAAGCATAGAGACACGCAATCGGGGTGGCTGATAATGATGTACAGTAATGAGCTCTGGGAATTTCCCGTAAATAAAGAACTTTCCCAACTGGCCTGAGACGAAGCTAATTACAGAGAGATTAGCGAGGGCTTCGTCCCGCTCTGGACTCATATTGTGCGATGTCAACGAAAAGGATATTCAGCAGTGTGGTTCTGACTTTTTTTTTTCCTGCAGTGGCAGTAAACTCTCGATAAACCTTATTATAAGTCCCCGATGAACGAGCTAGACCTCTTTTATTGTTTTTCGCCTTTCTTGCGAAATATGGCTCTGTGCAGGGGGAGCTCAGGTGGTCGAGCTTTGGAATTCATGAAAACAGATCAGTATTGATGGTAATCTGTGTGCGATGCGGCGTTTTTGTTCCTTGTTTTGAAAACACATGGCTACGTCGGCGGCCGAGTGAGCGTTGACGCCATCTGTAGTGCCCATTGAGACACTGTTTCTTATAAACTGTAAACATTAAATCGATAATAAAATGAAGAGTCATATGGTCGCTCACATCTCGGCAGTCAACAAATCTCGAGTGCCAACTGCTCCAGAATTGAACGAATAATAAAAATAATGACAGTAATTGAGTAACATAAATTAAAGTTGAATTAAATTAGCTTTAATTGATTATAATACCTTAATTGATTAAATAAATCGATTTATAATTATTACATTGCTTTAATTTTCTTATTATTACATTAAATGATTACAATCCACGATTAATTTACATTGCTAAGTAAAAGAGGAAACAGCGAAGCTCGAAATGCTTTCGCATTTCCGCGCGTAAGGAGACTGAAGTCCACTTTTAATTTTTTATCTTCGTAGTGACTCATTTAGCTACAAGGCTTCGTCAACCTTGGGGTTTTCCAAAATGTTAATCACCAGACAATTTGCACAAATTTTTATTATTGATTTTACTGGCAATTTTTGCAATAGTACGTGTCAAGGATAGTCCTTAAGGGCGAATGCAAGCTCCCGGCGATTCACTCTGAAAAGTGAGCAAGCCGGACGTTGGCAACAGGACTCAATAGCACCTCGTCCCAGGCAGCCATAGCTTTTCTGCAAAACGTTGGAAAATCTTTCACTGGCAATGGAAATACGTTGAATGTTCCCCTCTTCCGCTTCTCTGTCATTCCACGTTTTTTTCATCCTCCAACCGAGACTCATAGGATAACTTGGGGTTGAGCGAGTTGTGTTATAGAACTGTATTACGCCTTCTTTCACCCCCACTGTGACGAAGTCTTGTCCGTGGAAAGTACGCTTCCTACGGGCAACGCTAAGGTATTGTCGATATTTCTGACAGAGAAGGCTCCCTTGCGCAGAGCAGGACAGCCTCAGATGCGGCAGTTGCTTCAGGCGTGGGCACTCTCGGAGGAAAGCCCGCACGCTGCACGAAAGGGTCAGCTTTCGCCTTCCCCCAGACCGCATTTTCTATGTGCCTTATAGGATTCCCACTGTGGAGTTGCCTGTTGGCCCTGTTCAAAGCCACCGTTCAAGATACATATACGAAAGAGCAACAAAAAGCACCAAGCTATAAGATCACCGCAACGTCAGCTGGCGAGCAAGAGAAAAACTTTCTTCGCTTCTCTGGCCCCCGATAACGCGGAGACGATGGAGGCACGTACTACGTTCGAGAGTACAGCTGGAGCTCTCGGAACTCAGAGACAGGTGCGGCTATTTGGCGTTGCGCAACGCTTTCGCGTCCCTCGAGGAGTGGAAAGAAAGCCGACATGTATTAAGCGAGGCACTTAATGTGTTGGGCAAAACGGAATTCTGTTCTACTGAGCCGCCCGAAAGGAGCGAGAAGCTATATGCGTTGCAACAGCTGCAAGTCTGAATTAAACATAATCTTCGAAGGTTTTCTGCTCGGAGCGAGCAAGATTGAAGTGTTAAATTTGCACGGATAAAAGACTTTAGACGACAGGTGTAGCCTCACGGCTGATTGCAATTGCACAAAACCTTATTACCCATTTAAAAATTTCATAGCGCGAGGAATATGGTCCGATGTTTGCCGGAATAACTCAAGGGGGAGTAGATTTATACCACCGTGCAGGCGGTGGTACCGTGCTCGAAACTCCTACCAGGATGAATTTTTAAACTAAGGAGTTTCTGTAAATGCTGTGTAGCTTTTGAAGCCGTGTGGTTATGCTTGGGTGCATGATAACGAGTAATTACTCCAATGTCACAAGGAACATTCTAGGCAGATTTTGATAAACGAGTCATTAATAGTGCGGCGAATACCTCGGGCCTGGACTGGCCGGCCAAGATGCTCTTGAGTGGAACAGCTTGAGTTTCTAGACGACGACGAAATAACAATACTTGATATTACACAATGCTGAACTAACAACTAATTTATTAGTGCATAACTGAGTATCTTCGCTGTTTTTACTTCGTCTTTGTCTAAAAGAGCTGCGCTAAAATTCACTAAGACAAGCAAAGACAACAAAACATAAGCCTCGTCCATAAGACACCCGCACATCTGTAACTGTACGAAGTTCAGTGCAAAACGAATGAACGAGCACCGGCATTTTGTTGTCAGGAAAGTTGCGAAGAATCAGGCAGTGTAATTATAAACAGAGAAATACTGCTAGATTTCAGACTCATCGTGTTTGGTTTGAAAAAGAAAAGCAAAAGGCTGATCTCTAGTTATTGCGGCCTTTGCTGAAAGGGCATATAACCACAATGGACATTTTCCAAAATAGTGCGATGACTGCCGAGGTAAATAAAGGTTCTATAGGTTAAAAAAGAGGGGCAGATTTGGTGGAGGGAGATTGAGAGCAATCTTGCAAAAATATTTAATCAAACGCCGCCAACGATATAGACAACCTTGAATTAGGTTGAGAGAACCGGGACAGGATTTGAAATAATTCTTGAATGGAATTAACATGGAAGTTCCTCAGTGACAATGGTAAGATCATGACGTTACTCATAAATTCCCTTCACCTCATCACCCCTGGATTTCATGTTTCCCAGCCTTTTCTTTATTTCTTCAAACAACGAGTCTTTTTCTTTTTTCAAATTGCACGGAGGCATGTCGACGGGTGTTACACAAGCAAACACAAGCCAGCGACCATCGAGGCTTCAATAAACGCAAAAAGAAACCAAATATTTGTTCACTAGTGTGGCCGGGGTGTTGAAAAACATTTCACAGTAAAAATAAATCGCTCTTGATGAAGGCTGTCATAAGGCGTGCGATGACCATTAAGCATACCGTAGCTCTCACAATGCACTGCCCATTCTAGTCCAGTAAGTAAGGTGTGAAGCAAAGAATTCTTAACCTGCTACTTCGACAAACCAAAAGATTGTCTAAACACCTATTTTTTCAAAGATAAAAAAACGATGTTCTCCCGCTCGAGCAATTACAGGAGCGCCTTCGGCTGTTTGCGAATACTGCCTTTCACGCAACACCTAGAGTAGCATCTAGGATTCTAATGGACACTCGGGTGAGCGGCACCCTATGCCCGAACGACGAATTTACGATAGTGGTCTGCTTGGTAAGTGGACTCTCTGTACAGCGAGAAACGGCGTGTGAGATATTAGCCCTGCAATAGATGACGATAGGTGCAACCTCTCAGCGCCAATTTTCTTCAATCAACACAGCTGGCATCGAGAACCGTGAAGCTGGAGAAAGATTGGTTGGTTACGATGTTTTATGCGCTCTCGAAAAGCTTTGTTTCTGCGCATGTTTTCTGAAGGACTGGAACTCCGCATATGAGGCAGAACTACGAAGAAATGAGAAGAGTGCGTGGCGTGATTGCAGACGTCAGTAAGATGCTGTTCTATTGATGCTTATGCAGACGTTCTCGAAGTTGTAACAGAACATAGGCACCGTTAATGATTTGATTACTTTGCGGCAAGAAAGCACAGTTCGGAAAAGTGACGTTCTCTGAGGCAGATTCACATATACATCAGGAACGGCGTTCGGTGGCCGGGTGAGCGGACGCGCTTCACATCCGCTCCGGAGACTTTGTTCTTTACGACCGGATTTACTCATCCCAGCCGTCTGAAACTAGTGTCATCAGCCTCCGCTTCTTGTCAGGAACCTGCCGATACTAACCTTTCTCGATTTGGACCACCACATCAAGAGGCAAGTCCATATCTTTTCATCACCCCTCTGCGCTGAGGCTAAGCATCGAGGCGCAGCAGCCGCCGATACCGAACGCCGCTGGAGACGCAGCTTCGCGCTCGGGCCACCGGCGCGTCGGCGCTTCGACGGTGGCATGGAACCCATTGGAGTAGAGGGAGAAGACATATCTCCCTCGGAACTTACCTCTACTAACGGCCGGCAACCAGCGCACGACAAGCGAAGCTCCAATTGCAAATCCCCTCCCACCGTTACTCCGAATCTGCCTCAAGCCCCGGCCGCCCTGCCACCCCAAGCTCCCCATCGGCGACCATAAGATCATCCTCCGTCTCCGGGGCGGCCTCAACCTTCCGACCGTTAACGGCGTTGTGCTTCGCGATGCCATTCTGCAGGCAGCCCGCCTCGGACCTCAAGAAACCAAGCCCGACACACTCATCATGAACACCCTGCAACATCTCATCCTCATCCGCACTCCCGACCAGCAGCGCAGACTCCGCTACCTCGACGTCAAGTCCATACTGGTCAAAGGCACCGCCTACGATAAATACCCCTACCAAGCGGCACCGGTGGACTGCGCCCGCGGCGTGGTCCACGGGGTCCCTCGCGACCACCCATACGAAGACACCAAGGACCGTCTCAGTCACGAGCGGAACCCTCCAATCCTCGACTTTAGACGCATGGGCTCGACAGAGTCCATCATCATCCTCTTCGAACAAGACTGGGTGCCAAGTACATCTACTATTCCTCTGTACTCTATAGGCGCTACCACTTCAAAAAGAAGATCGAGCACTGCCTTAACTGCGGCGCACTCGGCCACCGTGTGGATGTGTGCCCGGCTTCCAAGCAACACCGCTGTCCCGGCTGCGACCAAGTTGAACCCCCTGAGGTCCACTCCTGCACGCCGCAATGCAAGATCTGTGGTAAAGCACACGTGACGGAAGACAGAACGTGCAGGGCTCGCTTCCGCACCCCATACTTCGTAAAAAAGAGGTACTGGAATGCCAAGCGACCCGCCGAGGCAAACTCCAGCCAGACTCCCACCAGTCAGGCTCCACCCCAACATCGCAGCCGCTCCACGACCTGAAAGCCCCAGGCTCCGCAGCTCACATCGAAGTCCTTTCCGGTGCTGCAGCCTGCCGCACCAAAACAGCCGTCCACCTTTAACAAGCCTAAGGCCCGGTCCCGCTCCTAGACTGGAACCCGGCCACTGCTACCTCCAGTCCCACCGAGACCACCTGCCCCGGCACCCGGCCGCTGCACCAGTGAGGTGAACTGGGCAGGCGTAGTTTCCCAGGACTCCGCCAGCCTCCTCTATGAGGAGCTGCTGCGTGTCCGCACGCAGCTCGCCTCCCTCCAAACCAACAACTTCTGCCTCCAGGCACAACTGCATGCCCACCACCAGGCCCAAACCCCTACCCCGGCACCAGTAGCCCGGCCGCTCTTACCCCTCCTCTTCCACCGCCACCTCTCCCTATTCGCGAACCGCCTGCCAAGAAGCGGGCCGCAAGATCCATTACCTCCCTGACCACACCAACCCCGACCGAGGAAACGCCAGCCCTGCCTCCCAATTTCGAACAACTGATGGAGGCGAGAATTCAGGCCGCGGTGCAGACGGCCATCCAGACCTTCACAAATCAATTTGCCAACCTCACTACCCGTCTAGACGAATTTCTTCGCCAGATTGACGAGTGATTTAAGGAGCAAGAGGCTCGCCAAGTGAGAGCCTGTACTGCCGTGCGGCCTAAAAAGAAAGCCCGGCTCCACACCGGCTCTAACTCCCCCACGGCAAACGACAGCGTCAGTGATGGCGAGACCACGCACTTGCCTTACCATCTGGCAGTGGAACTGTCGAGGCTTTGGTTCCAAGCGGGGCTGCTTCATCAGTTCCTAGCTCGGGCAGACGGCCCCGACGTGCTCGCGTTGCAAGTGCCCTCCAATCCCCTTACCCTACCCAGCTACGTGCCCATCGTCCCTTTTTCTCCTAAACTCCCTCGGATTGCAGTTCTTGTACGCCGTGCGCTCACTACTATCTCCCTCCCCTTAGACATCCCCGAAGTAGATAATCTCCTCATCGAACTCGTGCCGCAACACACTCGGGATACTAGTCTCTTCATCCTCAACGTATACAGCCACCAGAAGTGCCTGCGGCACGACTTCGACCGACTATTCACGCTTGCCAAGGGAGCCGCACACAAATGCCACCTCCTGGTTGTAGGGGACTCAACGCTCCGCACACGGCCTGGGGCTACACAGCCGACACTCCCAAGGGGCGCAGGGTATGGCTCGCAGCTCAGCAGGCCGGCTTCTCCCTTCTCACAGACCCCACCACCCCTACTCGCAGCGGGAACAGCATCTGCACCGACACTACTTCTGCCCTCACCTTCACCCACCGCCTCCCGCATGTTGAGTGGTGTAACACCCAGAAGAATTTGGGCAGTGATCACTACATTATTGAGATTCTCCTACAAGCAGGCCCAACACGTAGACCCTCTCGTGATGCGGGACTCACGATGCGGGACTCGTTCCGCACTTCCCGAGCAGCCCGCACTCTACACAGCATCTCATACATCGCTACTTGGTGCGACCAACTCCAGCGTGACATCCGCACCGTGGCTCGCCAACTCCCAGAGGACTGCCCTGCAGACGCGATGGATTCCCATCTCCTGCACCTATGGGAGGCCAAGGCGGGTCTCGAACGGAGATGGCGGCGTCAGCGCTGGAATAGAACACTCAGACGCCGGCTGGCCCGGCTCAACAAGGAGATTGAGACGCATGCTGCAACTCTGTCTCGCCATAATTGGGAATCCCTCTGTAACAAGCTGGACGGCAACATGAGCCTGCCGTAGACCTGGAACCGATTCCGCCATCTCATTGACTCGACTCAGTCTAAGACACACCAGAAACACAACCTCATAAAGCTCATACACACATCCGAGGCTTCCCCGCAGGAACTCCTCGAGGAGCTTCGTGATCTCTACTTCCCCGCGTATCCCTCCGCAGACCACCCTGAGTACACAGGCTCCCCCAACGACCTTCTTGACCAACCGATCACCGAGGCGGAAGTGAGGGCAGAACTTCAGCGCCTCAACACGTCCTCAGCTCCTGGCCCCGATGGAGTGCACAACAAAGCACTTCGCAACCTCGATTCCCCCTCCGTCAAAGCCCTAACCGACTACTTCATCGAATGCTGGCTGCGCGGCGCCCTCCCACCTCAGTGGAAAGACGCCAAAGTAGTCTTTATTCCCCAATCCGGCAAACCATTTCTCCCCGCTAACCTCCGTCCCATCTATCTTACGTCGTGTGTGGGGAAGCTCATGGAGCACGTTCTCGAGGCCCGGCTCAGCCGGTATTTGGAGAACAACCTTATGTCTTCGTGCATGTTTGGTTTCCGCCCGGGATTATCCACCCAGGACGTCTTTCTACAACTCAAGCACCCCATCCTTGACTCCCCCGCGTGCGACACCAAGGCTATCCTCTGCGTCGACCTAACAAAAGCTTTCGGCGTTGCCCACGCAGCCATCCTAGAGGGCCTCCACGCCCTAGGCGTAGGCCCGCGGATGTACAATTCCGTCCGCGATTTCCTCTCCGAACGAACAGCCACACTCACCATGGGCGACCACCGGCTGTGCGGTGTCTCACTGGGAGCACGGGGAGCCCGTCAGGGTGCTGTACTGTCTCATATCCTCTTTAATATAGCCCTTCTCCAACTCGCCCAAATACCCGACACACATTTCAGCCTCTATGCTGACGACATCACTGTCTGGGCTAATAGAGGCAGTGATGCCGACATGGAACACAACCTACAGTCGGCCCTCAACATAACTGACTCATACGCTCGCGAGCGCGGCCTAGCCTGCTCCCCTTCTAAATCAGAACCCTTCTTCTACCGCCCCAGGCCGCACGACCCCGCCAACCCTCCCATCCCACTCACTCTGGGAAACCACCCCATTTCCCCTGGTCTCGAAGATTCGCATCCTGGGCCTCGTCCTTCACTCCCACGGCGCGCATGGCAACGCCATCCAAACTCTCCAGACCCAAGCCCAGCAAGCCACCCGTCTCATTCGGCGCATGCCGAACCGGCGCGCGGGTCGGCGAAAGCGGAACGCTCTCCGCCTCACCCAAGCCTACATCACGAGCCACACGGCGTGCTCATTCCCCTACCTCCCCCTAAAGCAAAAGGAGCGGGACCGCATTAACGCGCTCCTCAGGAGCTGTCAGAAATATGTTCTTACAAAACAATGAATCATATCAACGGTAAAATAAACTAAGTATCCATGTGCTGTGATTAAACTATCATTTGCGTGTGTGTAACAGTACCGAGACTATTCTGGTGATCTGTTATGAAGATATTGTACATATTTGTTATTTCATGCATTCTCTTGTTATTGTTTTACTGCTGCCTGTCATCGCCGTGCCAAGCCGCTACGGAAGATGGGAGCTTTGTCAAGCCGCGTGCGCGGCTTTTTTTCCTTTCTCCTCAGCCATTGTACATGACTGAAATAAATGCAAAATGAAAATGAAATGAAATGCACGAAGGTCATCTTCCGCCTACCCCCCAAGCACCTCTACTACCCGGCTCCTCAGCATCGGTACCCACAACACGTTTGAGGAGCTGGCAGAAGCCAACTAACAGCACAGCTGATTCGCCTGTCGAGTACCGCGGCAGGCCGCACTCTACTCTGTAAGCTAGGCATCACTCCAATCCCCCATCCTGCCGAGGGGGTTCCCTTACCTCCAGATCTGCGCTCCCATCTCATCATCCTTCCAATCCCTAAGAACATGTACCCCTAGCACGACGGAGAACGCAGGGCAGCCCGCGCCAAAGCCCTGCACAAGCTCTAAGGGCAACCATTCCGAGGTAGCCTACGTGGACGCGGAAGCATACTCGTCGGGCTCCCGCATGGTTCTCGCCGCCGCTAATTATCAGGCCCGACTAATCGCATCAGGATCCGTCACCACAGACTCATCGGAAATTGCAGAGGAAGCGGCCATTGCACTAGCTCTCATCTCCACCTCTGCCACCAAAATTCTCTCCGACTCAAAATCCACCCTATCCAATTTCGCCAAAGGCCTGATATCCGCACCGCGGGGTCGGCTTCTACGCTTCTGGCACCCAACCCACCCCTAACCCTTATCTGGGTCACCGCATACGCAGGCCTCCCGGGTAACGAGAAGGTCCACTCCCTCACCCGTGGTCTCACTTTCGGGGCAGGAGTTGGACCTCCTCCCCCATTCCTGGAGCATCTGCTCACGTTCTAAGATATTGTTACTTACTACCGAGATACCCGGTGCGTTTACGCACCGCCGGCTCCCTCCCTAACCTTAACCCAGGCCTCCCACTGGTGCCGACTCCTGACCCGAACTGCTCCCTACTCAACTCTCCTTCATGCCCGCTACCCCGATCAATTCCTTTCTTCTTGTAAGCTCTGCGGGAAACCGGGAGACTTTCCTCACGCCCTACTCTCATGTCCTACCTTCCCACACCATCCATACCCAGCCACGGCGGAGTCATACTGGGAGACTCTCCTGGCCAGCTCCGCTGCTGCTGACCAGCGCCGAATAATTACCGACGCCCTGAAGCGGATAGCCCTCCAAGGGCTGTCCTTTGCCCTGCAAGGGCGGCCCCCTAAGGGTTGCCTCGTGCCATGATGGGGGTTTGCCCCCTCGGTATTTGGCAATAAATGGTTTTACCACCACATATACATCGAGAACATATCTCACGGACAAACATGATGTTGGTAGTGGAGTACCAATCTTGACTTCGTAACTTTTCTTTCTTTTCTTGCTTCCTCGTCCTCCCTACTTTCACTTATTCTTTCCCGCTTGATCCTTGCTGCCTTCACTCTCTCTTCTTATCTTAATATTTCTTTCGTTCTTTTCGCTGCTATCTTCAATCCTCGTTTCTAATCTTTCTCATGGTTATTGCTTCCCTTCTCACTTTACACATTCTACATTGTTTCAATCATTCTTCGTACCTTCGTACTTTCTTCCTCCATTGCTGCATGAATACCCACAAACTGCACTTCCAATTTCTTGCCCTTTTTATTTTCTCCCTTTCTCGCATTTTCCTTCGTTCACCCTTGCCTACCTGCCTTGTTTCCTTTGAACCAACTTCCCCTCCTTCCTACCTGCGTTCCTTTCTCCTGCCTTCTTCCGTTCACTCTTTTATTTCTTTTTCTCCACATTACTATTTTTGTGGTAACACTCCCTTTTTCTTATTCTTTCTTGCTTTTTATCTTTCCTTCCTTCTTCCTTCTTTGCGACCCCTGAACAGGCGTACTTGTCGGGGACAGAAGCACTCGAGGCAATCAAGAGCATTTGTCTTTTTCTCCCTACCTCCGTGAAATGCGCGGTTGTAAATGACACGGCATTCTTAGCCGACCACCGTGCTTGTTAGTGCGGTTGCCGTTTCGGGGACTTCCGGCGAGCAGAATCAAGGGGAAACCTTTTTTTTGGGGGCGAAGCTGCAGGCAAAAATAAATGAAACAGACGCAACCATTCTGCCGGGGATGAAAGTTTCCGCAGCGGGGGAACAAAGACGACCCGCTGGTCCATGGCTCTAGTCACGATAGCGCTTAAGCGCCCGCTTCAAGAAAGCAAAGAAAAAAAAACGAGGCTAGGAGACGACACTTCTCCGAACCAGGGCACGTGGGAACAAACAGGAAGAAGGGTACGGAACTCCGCCGCTAATTCGCGGTCCTCGGAGCGCCTTATCTGTCTTCCCTTCCGGTGTTTCAGGTAGTTCACGGTTTTCCTCGTTTCCCACGGGTTTGGCCACTTTCTGTAGTCCTGTGCACTTGAGTGGAGTTCCGCATGCCTGCTATAGCTTTCCAGTCATCGCTACCATCGTCATTGCCATTATCGTGACCATCAACAGCCAGATTACATCAACAGCACGACCAACGTGTTTACGTAAAGCTTCCTATTGGACCGCTGATATATCTTCATCGTAATTGGTAAACGTCCACACAAGAATGCACTGCACATTCGACAGCGTTTATAGAAATATTCCAACGTTATCCAGCGGGGATGGCCAGCCCATCAAGATAAGGAAACAGACCATATCGTACGATGTGCACGAAATATTCTACCCTGATTATCGGGAGGATTTCATGCTTGTGAGCGGCATGAGCTTGGGAAGTCTGGCAGCTTGGGCTGGTGGTTGCATTTTTTAATGCATTACAGTTGCCGTCACACTGAAACCTGGCCAATGTCCGGCGTCAAGAAATTCTCTGACTGCTTGAGAGAGAGGTCAAATGAACTTAAGACATGTCACAACCTGCCCTGATAGCCCACCGGGATTGGCCGAGAGAGGTCATGTGACAATGTGACGTCATCACAACCTGCCCACCATGTAGGAAGCAACTTGGAGTTGCCGTCACACCGAAATCGCGCCGATGTCCGGTGTCACGAAATTCGCTGATTGGTCGAGAGAGGTCACGTGACATAGTGCCTTGATCCTAACCCCTCCACCGGGTTGTGAGAATTATAGTTTCTACATAGGAACTTAGATAAGAATTGAAATTAAATATGAGAAAGGAAATCACCCCCCGATTTTGTCACTAAATGCGATGTAGGTGCTCTAGCGCAATATGTATGGACCCTTCACATAGGTTACTTATGACGGTTACGCAGAGGATGCATGCGGCAGCTGGCGCGCCGCGGTCTCTTTCTTACTCTCGATCACGATATTACCTCTCTCCTGTATAGTCAGTGTGTATACAACTTTTGCGCTGTACGCATGAACCCTCTTTTGTATCACTGTGCGTCCCTGTCCTGCTGTTTATGGGCCCCTAAAGTACGAATTAAATTATTAAAATCTTAAAAACCATCCAATAACTAACTGCATAAGTTGTACGCAAGTATCGCACAAAGCACTGTCACTGCAGAACCTTCGTGCTCCATAAAAAGGTTACAAAGGGTGCCGTTGAATGTACGTGTCCTGCTGGAAAACACCCCAAATGAAGGCCGTGTGTCGAGATGAACCGAGAATCAAAGCGACTGCGGATAGAGCGCCTGTTAACGCAAATGGAGTGGCGTGGGAGCGGAAGTCAGCATCCATTCCGCATTGACCGCACGTTCCGGGCTTTGTCTGGATAATGATGAGCGCAGCCATACAGGCAGGAGGAGAATGGACGCGTGGTCCTTTGTGTTCAGCGGAACGAATTGCAGCGTTAGACACGAGACGTGAGCGTGAACAGAGAGCGAGAAAGGAAACGGTCTCTCTAAATATTGTGCGGACGGCGATCGATCTTCGGGTCGCGATCTCAGTACAGCTAATGCTATCAGATTAAAAGAGGTTGCATTGAAGTTGTGCACACCAACTGAAGGTATGTCGACTTTAATGAATAATTCCGATCGGAATTACATTGGGAAATCAAAACACCTCTACAGCTGCCGCTGGATCTCGTGGTACGCAGGGGGAACCGTGCTACTAGTTTCTTTTTCAGTTTTTTTTATTCGAGCCCGGGTTGAACACGTGATATTGCGTACTCAGTTTTGTATAAAAATTTAATTTTCGGATTCCGTGTCCGACATTTTGATTTTACCGCTCAAGAAATGCTGAGCACTGCTTAGAACAGTTTCTCTATAAAGTGTGTCGGTGTGGCGATTTGCACTTTGAAGGACGTATTTTACTAGCTAACTTAGGTGCGCCCTAATGCCTTCGTTATTAGGGAACGCTACGTGCCTCCAAGGAAAGCTTGCCCAGACCTGGAGCACGCCGAGGGGCTCGTTGCTGCTGGTGATGCACTCTGAGCGCACTCGCCCTTCAGAATTCAGCCTTTTGCCAACGTGCCCAGTTTTCCGTACTGCTGCGAAGCTGGGCCAAACTTGGGCCAACCTGGGGCGCCGCAGCACACTTCGGCCGCGATTTCGGCACGCTGCCTCCCACCGGTCCAAAGTGTTGGTAACCCTGTGAATCCGGATGGTTGAATAGGCACTGGTGTCGGGAACGACATATAGGTGCATGCTTGCGGGTAGTTTTCCTCTGGGCTAGTTTTCAGAGAACCTGGAGCAAAGACACATCTTGTAGGGGTGAAAAAAAAATGATAGGATTGCACTTGTCTGCTTAAGAGCGGAAATTAAAAAAGCGTTTCTCTGTCCTCTGTTTCTCCCTCTATTTTTCATTTTTTATTCTCTTTAATTTATTACTAATTTTATTTAGTTTTGTTTTTATTTTTGTTTTTCTTCATTTTCTATTTTACTTTCTATTCATTTTATTTTTATTTTGTTTGTATTTTCATTTTTGGTTTTTTATTTCATTTTGTATATGTTGCTTATGAATTGTTGCTTAATAAGCTTTTACATTTTTGTCTTATTTACCACACAACTTATGACTGACAGTTCGTGCGGACAAAACTTCCGCCTACAACTTCCGTCCACGCCACTCATGAGCCAAGAAATGCTTACGGCTGAATACAGCAAGCAACTCTACTACCGATAACCTTATGCTGGACACCTTTCAGTGCTCAAGGCACGGGGTGAGGTGGGCGTACCAGAAAGGGCTTACTCGCACTTGTAAACCATAATGGAAAAAATACAACAGGGATGCATAATTTAATTACGCGTTAGTAATGCATTAGTATTAGCAGTTGTGAACGCCTTTACCGGAAGTAATGGCACTTCCGGTCTGCTGACGTGGGTTCCCTCCAGCGAGTGGGCAAACATTATGTCCGACGGCGCATTTCGTTCCCAATGGGGATTGTAATGCTTTAGCATTGAAACACGTTCCAGCTCTGCCGTGTTTGCAGTTGGAAGGTTGGGCAATGATATCACATAGCGTTTGGTATTCTTAATTAAGGACTTTCATTTTTTAAGCAGAGCATTGAAAGCGAGTGTTCTTTAAAGTGCTGCGGGCACGCGTAGATGGCTCGCGCTACCACCTCCTCTGCTGCGCTTGCCGCATGTGCGAACTATAGTCCAGCGAGCAATATGGCGGCACCCAGAGAGCCCTTGTTGCAAGGGTCTATATATGTTCATGCTTGCAGTATGCAGAACAAACGTTTTTGGAAGGTTTACAAAATGCCGGATTGCGAAAAAAAGAAAACGGGAGGGGACACTTTTCAATCAATCAATCAATCAATCAATCAATCAATCAATCAATCAATCAATCAATCAATCAATCAATTAATTACCCAATCAATCAATCAATCAACCACCCAATCAATCAATCAATCAATCAATTAATCAATGGATAAATAAATAAACAGATCAATAATTTAATTAATTAATGCATCAATCAAATTTATTTCCCAGAAACTGGACGGTCGCCTGGGCTAAAAGCTGTACAAACAGCTTGACAAAGGCCCAGGAAACAAAGTTCCGCCTTAAAGGTATGACGAGATAGCGTCAGTGGGTTAATGCTCATACATGCAGAATTGGTCATTCTGTACATTCATAAGTCGCTGGAAGCCCTTATACCTCTTTTGGCGCAGTGGTACAGCGGTTAGGTGGTGCGCCTCTGTCCTAGGATGGCAGGTGCTGCCACCAGTGGTGCTTGTCAGACCAAAGTTGCTCTTCCCGAGCAGCCTTTCGCGACCAACCATTAACTGCCACCTGCCACGGTGGTCAGTTTGCTCACAATCATGTGGAGAAATTGTGTTGACGCCACAAGGTCACGTGACTTAGGTGAGCCACGTGATCGGCTACGAGGCTTGAAAATGTCGCCAACGCCGACGCCGGATAATTTATAGTGCGAAAGCACTATTGGCCTCATAACCTGGAAAATGCGGGTTTGATGAAGCATCTCGAGTTAGTCCCATGATGCGGAAAATGGCAGGGAAATAACCGAGAGTTTGAACGAAGGTGACCTTGGCCAACCAGGAGATATGCGATAAATACTGCCGTGACTGGGTTTCGTACCCGCGGCGGCGCGAACAGATCAGCTTCGCTGTCCACTGCTCGAGAGCAGTATGCGCTATCGCCGCATCCGATCACACCTCGTGTTAGACTGCAACCACACTCTCACGCTGTGCATTGCACGGCGTTGACGTCTCCATCAATTTCGATCTGCGCGCAAATCAAGAACCGGGAAAGCAAACGCGCTTTCGATAGCGCTTTCAGGTACGTGGTGTTGGTGCCCACCCGCAAAAACCTGCTTTCGAGCAATATTTCGTGGTTAACAATGCTAAACAGCCAGCATTTTTTTCTCACACGGGGGCACTAACGTTCTGGCGTTAAAATTCTGGGTGGCCAGGCGCGAGAGTTCACTGAAAAGACTGCATTGGATCTCACGGATGCGGTAATGTGCATCCTACCTATCTATTCAGGTCTTCTCACCGTGGCTGACCAGCATTTATTCCAGTCGTCTATAATGGTCTGGTAAGAAAAAAGCCGTGCTTAAACGGCCATTGAATGTGTCCTTCAGGTTGTGAATTACACTGAAAACAAGCAGGCAATGGATGATGCTTCGTTCGTAGCATTTAGCTTATACATTAATTTCTCTTCCATTCACTGGTAACTTTTCGCTACCCTATTTGTTTCTCGGGAATTATACAGGCGAATCGTAAAATTTCACGCGAAGATAGTTTATACACGTTTTGCCATTGTCGTCTGCATGTGACATCTCTATGACCGTACGTTCAAACTGACCCCACTTCATTATCGACGCTAGTCAGCATCAATATCATTAACTGCCGGGAAAAATTTATTCCAATTGGTCAAGACCAACTCTGTCCGCCCGATTCGAGCAAATTCCCCCCCCCCCCCCCCCCCGGCTTTTGTTGCCAACGGGGAATCCAATCTTTTTCTTTAAACAACATCAACCACCAGTTCTTCCCAGTGTCGGGCACAAGTCCATTTCTTCTCTTTATTTTTGTTGCGATATTACCTACTCGGACTCGAATTTTCCCTCCTCGCTGCTCTCACAGTGCCTTTCACATTTTACCGCTCGCGTTGTGCTTTCGGTTTTAGCTTTTTTTTTAATACTCGCCCATCAACCTGCACTGAAATATAAGCCCCGAAAGCCTTGCGTCAGTGCTCGGAGCCGCCATGGTAACAACTCTAAAGGACATGCGTTTGATGCATGAACTGCAACCTCTTTCGCTTCTTCTACGAAACTTTCATAGAAATTACCAGCGTCTGACTCTTCGAGGGATAAAAACGCGCTAACCACTTCTTTTGAAGCATTAAGTTACGCGTTTTTTTTTCTTTAGCTCTCAGACCCCGTATTCCTTTTTGGCTTTAGGAGCAGGCTTAGTACCATACAGTGAAATAACGTTTGCTTTTTACCCTTGACTCAGTCGAACGAAAATGTATTATGTTCTTCCATAGAACATTTCACCACTAGTGCATTAATCTCAAAATTATGTGACCCATTCAACGGCTGAAAATGTTTGAAAAAGAAACTTGATATCCTTCCTGCATTCTGCAGTATTTAAGAGCCATCTCGTCTTCACAAATACATTAATAACCATCGTATGAAAATGTATTTATAGAGTGTCGGATTGGTGCTGTTAACGGCGGTATTTACTGAGCTACCGCCATTCTGATTTTGAAGCCGATAACGACAGTTGCTGAAGACATAGCTGGCAAATTGAGACAAGAGATACAAAATTCGAAGAAATTTTCAATCCTTGGGGAAAAAGAAAACGCTTTTAACCAAGTACTTTTCAAAAAATACGAGGTTTTGGAAAATACGAAAACGCAGCGCACATTTACTTTGCACCTCGGAAATAAGTAAAAATTACATTTTGAACTGCAACAAAGGTGCTGCAGAGCCTTTTCAAACAAAAATTATGGCTCCAATCTACACTGTGAAGGTGGTTGGACAGCGAAGCTTTAAAACGATATCCAATTACCCATTGCGACGCTACTTGAAGAATCACACACGTGGCGCTACAAAGAGTGAAAAACCAGAGAAGTGAAATGCACTTGAGCTGTATGCTTGATATCAAAGGAAATATGCTCTTTGCATTCAATGTTTTAGCCTAATGTTTACCGGAACGCGTTGGACGGTGTTCCCATTGTTCACACGAGCCTTATCATCCATCATGTGGTTTTTACCCTTGTTTTGTTTTTCTTAATGAAAACGAGTACTGATGTGTATGCTATATGCCTGATTTCAAAGAAGCTTTACCCGTCGTATATTTTTTATTATATTCATTTCTTGCATATTTTATTTTTTTTTATATTACGAACGCTTTAGATCAGCATGATATACGATTTCTATGCTGTTGTGCACTTTTCCGCTCGAAGTAGCATTCAGTTTTTAGCCTGGCGTTTTTTGCTGGCGACGCGGACGAGACGAAAAGTTCCTTGGACGCTAGAGGTATAAAGCTTCGCTGTAAAAGATGGTGACATACAGCACAGACTATGATCAACGCAAAGTATTGCATCAGTGTGGTTCGTCACTGCAGGGTAAGGAAATGCTTGCTTGCGGGCCTCTTCCCACGTTCAGATTCGAGTGCACGTTCCCAACACTTAGGCAAATCTATTAGCATATCGTTTTACATCTGAGACACGAACAAACTGAGAGTCCTTGCATCGTCTGCGCAGAAAGAGTCCGATAAACGCGTAAAAAACGGACGAAGATATCGATTTTGATGTGCGAACGTTTCACGTGCTATTTTTCTTTGGTGGCGCGACCGGACACATATTAAGGCGCGCAATATGGCGACGCGCACAGAAAACGCGTCATGCGTGCAATTTTTCACCCTTGCAAGGAGTGCTGTGCGGCGGTGCGCTGCGTAGCATTGCACCCACTGCCAGACGCGGAACCGGGGCACACTTTAATTAAATGGTTGCTTTGCCTGGCAGCTGCTTTGCGAGTCCCAGCAACTTATCACGGCGCCGTGCGAGCGCTATACAACTTGTGGGACAAGTTGCACATTTTTCAAGTCGTGGCAGCAGTCGCGTCTACTTCGTCGCTGTAATCAATCTTTCCAGCAGTTGCAACGCAACCGCAGCTAAAAAACAGCGCTGTATTTGCACTCGCAGCGTACGCTTGTGCCACAGCGGTAGGCTATTAGTGCACACTCCACGCATTTGTCAAGCGCCGAGTTTTTCAGGGAACAGGCACTGGCGGTGGAGCTGAAATAACTTTCTGATTGTCTAAGACCGCTTGGGTAGGTGGAGTGCTCTACGTATTGCGTTTTCTATGTTTTGCAGTAATTTTGATTTTAGTGTTGATTGTTGTTCACTGATGTATTCATATGCATTATGGCGAACTTTCTGTGTGACCCCAATGTCTAAACCCCCTTACAATAATGCCTTCTTGCGATTCAGGTATTCTGAATGAATGAATGAATGAATGAATGAATGAATGAATGAATGAATGAATGAACGAACGAACGAACGAACGACCGAACGAAGGAATGAATTAAGGAATAAATAAATAAATAAATAAATAAATAAATAAATAAATAAATAAATAAATAAATAAATAAATAAATAAATAAACTAACATGCAGGTGCTTGTCTGGCGTTGTAAGCTTTCTAATGCATGCCCAATCAAAGTGTTTTACATTGTTTTTTTTTATGACTTCCAATGACAGCGCGGTAGAAATTAGCGGCACTTGTCTCCATGCCAGTGAAGATACTCATATGTCTCCACGGATTTATCCTACGATATTCTAAAATATTAAGAAGCAAATAATGGCTTAATATAAGAAATTAAGGTGTTAAAGTTACACTGAGGAATCTCGCCTATGACGAACTTTCGCGCTTCTGCGTTTTTTTTCTCTCCTTCACTGCCAGTGTTAAGACATTACTTTTTTTTTATTGCGCACTTTGCCATAAAGGCATAATTTGGGCTCGTTGTACAGGACAGAAAATTGTGCAGGGTATTATCGTCCAGGAACCGGAGAGGGTTGTTTATTTCTCTGAACTTCATGCATTTGGATGCAGACCATTGAAGTCCCGAGGTTCGGTGCTTTCTAGACAAAAATATGTTTCGAATATTTTTGAGTTTTTGAGTCCAACAGCCCGTATGGACAGTGAAGTGATTATTCGCACGATGGTACACTACGAAATCTTCGGCAAAGACTCGCGCACGGTGTGCTCAAGGCAACCGTATGTGAGCGAGCTAGAAACCAGCGGACGAGTATTAACGAGACAAAGAAAGTTCCCTGCTTGGATGGTTTTATTGCATACACGTAGCTGTGCGTGGTTTAGAAACAGTGTGAAAGAGAAAGAAGGCTTTGTTGCGTACGTTATATTCCTCTGCTAGAAAGAGAATCCACTGCTTTTCCTTTTCCGTTTTTTTTTTCATTTATTTGCTCAAGTTCTATTCTAAGAGACAAAATTATCCAAATACTTCACTCCTTGTACATGAGTGCGTTTGTATCCGCAATGCACCCTGGCCAATCTCCCGCCGTCGGTATGTGCCATTAATCCTGAGGACATCATCATTATCATCATCATGATCATCATCATCATCAGGTGTCTTTAGAGAAGTACGGCCAGACCTCCATGCTTGTGCCCACGTATGCCGGCACCATGCCTTGGTTACGAGATGCCACTAATGTTGAGTGGCCAAGCGAAGCCACCGACTCTCTTTCAGGTTCCAAGACTGTGTGATGAAAGGCTCAAGTCAACAATCACGCTCAGAGCTGAGGCCTGCACGGGCCGCCTTTGCCAGTGCCCCGCCACGAGAGTTTCACGTTGTAGCGACACGTTGATGCTGCTTACGCTTCAGAATGACACAGCCGTTCGTGCAAAATATTAACGCGACTGCGTTAAGAGCCCCGTGTCGCAGAAAAGCTGATGTCGTCGGCGGCGTTGGCCGTGAGCGAAAAATCCCAGAAGCATTAATAAATAAAACAAAATAGTAGATTGGTCGAGTTGGGGAGCCGAACCAGGGCCTCCGGAGTGCGAGACGTGCACGCTAACCACTCCGCCACGCCAGGTCTTTTTATTTTTCCGTCTTTATAGCCTGTGTTGACAGTTTACAGCAGATCACAAATATGTTCTGCGCTGCACTTTCAAACATCAAGAGCGGACATGCGTTTCGCTCACGTGATAAAATCAAAGCTGTTTCAAGAAACACAACTCTCCCAGCTCGTTGTACACTTCACGCAGCTTAAATATGTTTTCTTTGAAGCAATCTCGGACAGACCACGCATCTTAATCGCATCTTAATCGCATCTTAATCGCATCTTAATCTATCTTAATCTATCTTAATCGCATCTTAATCGCATCTTAATAGCATCTTAATAGCATCTTAATAGCATCTTAATAGCATCTTAATAGCATCTTAATAGCATCTTAATCGCATATTCATCGCATCTTCATCGCATCTTCATCGCATCTTCATCACATCTTCATCGCATCTTCATCGCAACTTCATCGCATCTTAATCGCATCTTAATCGCATCTTAATCGCATCTTCATCGCATCTTCATCCAACACGCCAGCTCGATGGTTTCGAATGAACAAAGGCGCCTCTAGTAGGGTGCTTTTCCTTCACTTACGGCGCGGTTTGGCTGTCCACCGAGATATGCGAGACAGGCGTCATTTCCTTCTCTTAAAACCAATTTTATTTTCATTTTCCTTGCTTTACGGCGCGGTTCGGGTGTCCACCTAGATATGTTTCCTTTCCTTAAATTGTCCACCGAACGGACGATGGCGTTCCGTGGATTACTTGGCAACGCTGCAACACGCTGTCGCATCCTGCTCTTAAAGACGAAGCTTAAGCGGCCTCCAATTTTTGGGCCGCTTTCTTTTTTTTTTGCGCTGGAACGCTTTGCGAAGCTGGGTTAGCTTAGTGAGGACCATTTGTTTAGGGCAGCCCTGAAACCAGCAGACGCCGTGCATACTGCAAGGTCTTCTGGCTTGACAGCTTTATGCGTAGCAATAAAAACCTCTCACCGTTCACACGCGTTGTCTGAATCATGCGCATGCCGTTAACAAAACAATTGCTTGGAACGATGGGTGTCAGTGATGCTAGTAAATAGCGTTGTTAGGAAGGCAGCCATGCATGGATAGCTATAGAAACGACTGAAGTTATTGCGACTATAGAGAGCGTTCAGACATCTTTCGCAATGCGGAGCGCTGTACGCAAGTGCTGCCGCCTGGAACAGATGTCTGAGGGTAAAGGAGAACTCGCCATCCATCACTCGACAGAAAGACTGCTGCTCGGAGGAATAACGCGGATTAATAATGGCGGAAAATTAATGGCGTAACAATAATTGCGTACAGCAAGCGCAGCTTCATTCCTCTCTTTTAACTTAAGCTGTGACCTCCTGGCTTCACTTGTTTTACTAAGAAATTTTATTTTTTTATTAAAGAAATAAAGTTCTGAACAACTTTCTACAATACTTTTACGATTATCAGCTACACTATCGTTGGTACTACTGAATGTTCTATTCATTATTTACTGCGCATTGATCTAGGGCCCGAGGGCGTTGTTGCAGCAAGTAAGAAACAGGATTACATGACGCAGTTAGTGAAAAAAAGAACATGTTTATGACAGTGAAAAAACTGCTACAGCCACTAGTGCCATAGCTACTGCTGTTGTTAGCTATACAACTACCACCATACTAACAATATTGCGGCGGCTATGAATCCGCTTGGCCATTAAAGACGATGCTTTTCGGTAAGTAAAAAAAAACAAAACGAAAAACTTCTCGTTGCAACACAATGTCTTATATTTATTTTTTAACATGTTTTATATTTTTTTATTAACCCGGTGTTTATGGAATGATAATTCCTCGATGGTCGAAAGGATCTGGACGTCACAACTGAGAAAGCCAACGAGCTCTCGTGGCTAGGACCCGAGCTTCCGCGGAAGCCACAGGGGCCCCGGTCTAAGGACCCCTCGTAGAATTTGTAAGGGGCTGGCCCTTAAGGCCAGTCCCCACTCTCTCCTGTAAATAGCCTTGCATAAATGTTTTCCGCCACCACCACCACCACAACATGACCTCGCGCGGGTAATTCTAACACACCGCCACGATCGAGCAGTACGACAGTGGTAACGTTACTACACTACAATGGGTCACTGCTTTACAGGGTCATAACGACATTCCACCATCACTGCGTAGTGCCTCTGAAGAAAGAAAACCGACTGCACTGAACAAAAAAATGGTTGGGCCAGGGTTCAGAGCTCTACCTCTCGACCACTACTGACGAACCTTCGCTCGACTTGCTTAAAGGGGGGCTTAGTGCGTCTTGTGGCAAATGAAAAAAAAAACGCAAAAAAACAAAAGATAAAAAGAAGCGTATAGAAGCTGGGCTAGCTGGTTCGAGGTATAGTTATCAGATATCCTTCCAGCGCACAGAAACACACGCACGAAGAGAATCCGGCGTCCGTGGTGTCTACTCTCTTCGTCACTGTGTTTCTGTGTGCTGGAATGATGTCTCCTGATGAAAACAAATAAAAAAGTTGAAACAAAACTAAAATCGAAACGAAAATAAAATCAAATGAACAGTTTTCGAGTTTGTGAAGTGATATGCAAAGAGGGCCTCAGGCCGCTGTTGCGATCCAATAACGCTATCGCGTTACATACTTCAGGCGAAGCTAAGTGCTTGCCGAATTTTGGTCATCTTTCTATTTTTCCTGTTTTTCGCGAGCATCGCTTCCTCGGGTGTTTCATCCGCGCGCAGCACACACGCTACGTTTTCCCTCTCAGTGAATCCTCGAAGAGAAAAGGCATTAAGGCGGTGGCCATTTGTCTGGTCTCTCGTGTTTGCAATACCTGTCAAGTTGCCGTCGTATTCTCAGACAGCCGGAGTTGTCGCCGAAAGAGGCAAAAAGGTACGAAGCTACAATCATGTTGGCTGAAAGGCAGGAATAGTTCGCGAGGATGTTCGTGAAAAAAAAAGTATATTGGAACCTCGTTACTGTTACTGCGGACGTCCGAAAAGGACGCTTACTGTAAATCCAATATGTCCAAAAATACTTACGTTGCGATGTAGCTGTTAGGCCCATCGCACCTGCTTTTCGCAACGAAATTTGTTGGCGGAAATCTGTCTTCTCTAGTCACTAGCTTTTGAGGAAAGTAAAATTCGAAAGACTCGGAGGAAACGGAGTCCCAGTTCTCTTGGAGGATGAACTGAATTGGATGGGATGGCTACAAGTGACCAGGGCACTTTGCGTGTGTGCGTGCGTGCGTGTGTCGTGTGTGTGCGCGTGCGTGCGTGCGTGCGTGCGTGCGTGCGTGCGTGCGTGTGTGTGAGTGAGTGAGTGAGTGAGTGAGTGAGTGAGTGAGTGAGTGAGTGAGTGAGTGAGTGAGTGAGTGAGTGAGTGAGTGAGTGAGTGAGTGAGTGAGTGAGTGAGTGAGTGAGTGAGTGAGTGAGTGAGTGAGTGAGTGAGTGAGTGAGTGAGTGAGTGAGTGAGATTTTGTTTCTGAAAAGATTTTGTTTCGAACCCCCTATCGTTAGGATGTTTTGAAAGGGTTCGATGAAACACTGTGTATATTTCGTAACGAGTCCCTTTTTCACTACCCTAGTTTTCGTAAAAAGGAGAGTAGTTGTCTATCTGGAAATCGGACCACACACTTCAAACACTGTTGGTGGAGCGATATAACGTACTCAGCTTGTGCTTGAAGCTCCTGAGTAGTGAGGCCATTTCTTTTTGGAAGAGTTCATAAACAATAGTTTGTCATTTGCTATGCATTTTCCAAACAATCAGTAAGCAAGGGTTAGGAAAGAAAATAATCTCGAATGTAAACGAAAGTCCTTCCTACGCCACTTTTCAGTTTATCCAGCCGGATAGGTAAACAGTGTCAGACAGACAAAACGCGTATGCCTAAAATATTGCTCTTTTAAGAGCGTTAGTTCTTACTCATCACGTTTCTAGATTTCTTGGGGTCTGCTACAACCTCCATTCGGCGTGAAATTTTTTAAGTACGAGGAATTCAAGACGGCGGCCCCCATAGTAAATTGATATAGCGACCCACTTGGCGATTGATTGGTGACGTCATTAGTATACCGAATTGGTTACTGATGGTGGCGTCACTTATAAATCAAAGATGTCAGCCAATAATGGTAAATAATTGATGACGTATTAATAAAGGCAAGGTGGCGGCCTACTTAGGCCGCCACGTGACTGTGATGCCATAATCCAAGATGACGGCCAATTTCAGGTGAAAATCGTCTTTTCTTGGGCTAGTTGGTTTTTCATGCTGTAGGTGTTTGCAGCGCACACGAAACACGGACGGACAGAAAAGGGAACGAAACACAGCGCTGACTTTCAACTGAGCTTTATTGGAAAAAATAAGCGACTTTTATACAAAAATTTTTAACATGTGACTTAGAAGATGTCAAAACGTCCTATTACATGTGCCATCTAAAATCACTGATACTCTAGATAAAAAACCCTGAAAAAACATGAATGGACAAACACTGAAAGACACGTGCCGCCTAAACCACCTAAAGGGTGTCATGATCAACAACGGTGAAGGAACAACATTCGAAAAACTACCAAAAAACTATGATACCAAAATTCAAAAGCAGGGTGAAGCTGTATATGGGCTCCCGTTGTCACAAAAAAATTAAAAGAAAAAAGAAAATACATTGACAAAAAACAGGGCTGAAACGGTATAAAAACACATTAACTAAAACAGCATAAGACCCATTATTTAAAGAGTGTTGAAATTTACAGGTGCACGTCTGCGGCCTGCAAGAATCCAAGTTCTTTATCCAGGAGTACTAAGGACACAGCGCTGACGCACATGTCCCCTTTCTGTTGGATGGCTTTTGCCTCGATAATCTCCCTCGTGGTCTGATCGCTGCTTCTACCTAAAATCGTAGTGTCCTGGAACCGTGGTATGCACTTATTGCATTCGCTGCAGTGTACAGCGAGATTTCCTTCTCGTATGTTTCTCTTGCGCAGATTGTCATAATTATTGTTGTGTTCTCGGAGTCGGTCGTTAAGGCATCGGCCCGATTGTCCTATATAGACTTTCCCGCAGCTTAAAGGAATCTGATACACCACACCCTTGGTACAAGGTACAAACGGAGACCGGTGTTTTTGGGAGCACTGCACACGTGGTGTACCACACGTCTGAGTAAGCTTACAAAGCTTTGACAGCTTTTCCGGGGCTGAAAACAATACTCTCAACTTCACTTTTTTTCCTATTCGTTTCAAATTGTGGGAGATGCTGTGCAAATAGGGTACTACAACCAGGTTTCGTTTTTGTTGACTCTCAGCCGAAGCTTTCATACTTCCCTTGCTTTTACTCTTCACTTCCCTGTAGATTCTTTCAGCCACCGAGATGATGATCTGCTCCGGATAACCACTTTCTTTCAACCTTGCAGTCTGTTGATAAAAACTGCACTCCATGGTATGTGGACAGGATTTTTGCAAAGCATTTGTCAAACACAGGTTAATAATGGAACGTTTTACTAGTTTAGAATGTGCCGAGTTGAACTGTAGGACACTTTTTTTGCCTCGTGGATCTTATGTCCAGCAGATATGATCTCTCGTACACGTGATACTTAAATCTAGGAACCGGATGGTGTCGTTAGTCAGCATCTCATGCGTTAACTCGAGTGGCTCGAACAATCTCTGAAAGACTAACAATGCTTGCGTTACATCTGCCTGGAAAGAATCATTGCTATCATCAAAAAGAATTAAATAATCATCTACATATCTAAACACTTTTACGGCGTTGAACTCTGCCAGGTGACACATCAACATGTTGTCAAGATGGCCTAAAAAAATGTCACTGAGGATGGGTGCCAAGCAGGAACCTATGCATACACCTTGTTTTTGGAAATATATTTCGTTATTCCAAGTTACGTAAGTGGATCCAAGGTAGAAAGTAAGCATTTCTAAAAACGACTTGACACTCATCCCAACTGCATTCTGGAAAGCTACAGAGCCGAATTTGTCAATGCTATTTTCAAGGTATGAAAGTAACTCCTTCTGCGGAAGAGAGTAATACAAGTCCTTAATATCTATAGAACATGCTTGCAAGTTCTTGTGATTCTGGCCTTCCAGAAACCCTATGACATCTACCGAGCTCTTAATCTGGAAAGGATCATCAAAAGGGATGGTGTTCAGCTTGTCTTGCAGGAATTGGGAAATTGCTTTCTGCCATGAACCTGTTTCTGACACGATTACTCTGAAAGGGCAACCGAGCTTGTGCGTCTTAGCGGAAAACATGAAATGAAGGCTATTGATTTCGGAGCTGTCAATACTTCGGCCTAAACGGGTCAGGTTCAGCCTCTCACACAATGTTTTGGATGTTTGTTTCAATTTTGGTAAGCGTACCTTAGAATCTTCACGGAACACTCCTCTGATGGCGTCAAGGGCTTTCAGTCCGAACATTTCCCTGGAGCACACAACAAGGCCACCTTCTTTATCCTCCGGAAGAACACGCAGCTGGTTCTCGCATAAGAAGGATGTCACCTGCCGCACAGGTAGATGTTTTCTTGTCGAATCCCGACGAAGAAGCACGTCCACTCCTTCCGAAACGAAGATTCTAAGGTACGCTTACCAAAATTGAAACAAACAGCCAAGACATTGTGTGAGAGGCTGAACCTGACCCGTTTAGGCCGAAGTTTTGACAGCTCCGAAATCAATAGCCTTCATTTCATGTTTTCCGCTAAGACGCACAAGCTCGGTAATCGTGTCAGAAACATGTTCATGGACGAAAGCAATTTCCCAATTCCTGCAAGACAAGCTGAAGACCATCCCTTTTGATGATCCTTTCCAGATTAAGAGCTCGGTAGATGTCATAGGGTTTCTGGAAGGCCAGAATCACAAGAACTTGCAAGCATGTTCTATAGATATTAAGGACTTGTATTACTCTCTTCCGCAGAAGGAGTTACTTTCATACCTTGAAAATAGCATTGACAAATTTGGCTCTGTAGCTTTCCAGAATGCAGTTGGGATGAGTGTCAAGTCGTTTTTAGAAATGCTTACTTTCTACCTTGGATCCACTTACGTAACTTGGAATAACGAAATATATTTGCAAAAACAAGGTGTATGCATAGGTTCCTGCTTGGCACCCATCCTCAGTGACATTTTTTTAGGCCATCTTGACAACATGTTGATGTGTCACCTGGCAGAGTTCAACGCCGTAAAAGTGTTTAGATATGTAGATGATTATTTAATTCTTTTTGATGATAGCAATGATTCTTTCCAGGCAGATGTAACGCAAGCATTGTTAGTCTTTCAGAGATTGTTCGAGCCACTCGAGTTAACGCATGAGATGCCGACTAACGACACCATCCGGTTCCTAGATTTAAGTATCACGTGTACGAGAGATCATATCTGCTGGACATACGATCCACGAGGCAAAAAAAGTGTCCTACAGTTCAACTCGGCACATTCTAAACTAGTAAAACGTTCCATTATTAACCTGTGTTTGACAAATGCTTTGCAAAAATCCTGTCCACATACCATGGAGTGCAGTTTTTATCAACAGACTGCAAGGTTGAAAGAAAGTGGTTATCCGGAGCAGATCATCATCTCGGTGGCTGAAAGAATCTACAGGGAAGTGAAGAGTAAAAGCAAGGGAAGTATGAAAGCTTCGGCTGAGAGTCAACAAAAACGAAACCTGGTTGTAGTACCCTATTTGCACAGCATCTCCCACAATTTGAAACGAATAGGAAAAAAAGTGAAGTTGAGAGTATTGTTTTCAGCCCCGGAAAAGCTGTCAAAGCTTTGTAAGCTTACTCAGACGTGTGGTACACCACGTGTGCAGTGCTCGAAAAAACACCGGTCTCCGTTTGTACCTTGTACCAAGGGTGTGGTGTATCAGATTCCGTTAAGCTGCGGGAAAGTCTATATAGGACAATCGGGCCGATGCCTTAACGACCGACTCCGAGAACACAACAATAATTATGACAATCTGCGCAAGAGAAACATACGAGAAGGAAATCTCGCTGTACACTGCAGCGAATGCAATAAGTGCATACCACGGTTCCAGGACACTACGATTTTAGGTAGAAGCAGCGATCAGACCACGAGGGAGATTATCGAGGCAAAAGCCATCCAACAGAAAGGGGACATGTGCGTCAGCGCTGTGTCCTTAGTACTCCTGGATAAAGAACTTGGATTCTTGCAGGCCGCAGGCGCGCATCTGTAAATTTCAACACTCTTTAAATAATGGGTCTTATGCTGTTTTAGTTAATGTGTTTTTATACCGTTTCAGTCCTGTTTTTTGTCAATGTATTTTCTTTTTTCTTTTAATTTTTTTGTGACAACGGGAGCCCATATACAGCTTCACCCTGCTTTTGAATTTTGGTATCATAGTTTTTTGGTAGTTTTTCGAATGTTGTTCCTTCACCGTTGTTGATCATGACACCCTTTAGGTGGTTTAGGCGGCACGTGTCTTTCAGTGTTTGTCCATTCATGTTTTTTCAGGGTTTTTTATCTAGAGTATCAGTGATTTTAGATGGCACATGTAGTAGGACGTTTTGACATCTTCTGAGTCACATGTTAAAAATTTTTGTATAAAAGTCGCTTATTTTTTCCAATAAAGCTCAGTTGAAAGTCAGCGCTGTGTTTCGTTCCCTTTTCTGTCCGTCCGTGTTTCGTGTGCGCTGCAAACACCTACAGAATTTCAGGTGCCAGTGATGACGTCAAAATCTAATTTGGCGGAAAGAAGTGAAACCACGTGACTATGACGTCGTATTCAAAGATGGTGGCATAGGGAAAAAAACGTACAAATTCGTATTTCCATTCGTGTGCCTCACTTTAATCTCATTCATATTACTTTAGTAAACCAACAGCTGACGCTCGTTACTTCAACTTCTTCCAGACCGTGGCGGCGTCGTTTTTTTTAATATCAGTTTCTTTCTCACGAAAATATTTTCTCTTACGTCTGCGGCAATGAAAGAGATATAAAAAGAAATCCTGCAGCTTCCAGCGCCGCTTTATATCTACCCAACTTTCGAATGCAGAAACCGGGCGGATTGCCGGTGGCACCGAATTCCTGCTATTTTTTTTTTACATTTGGAAAAAAATAAGGAAAAGAGCAGAGGAGAGCGTTCCTGGTAGGATTTATCCAGAGAACCGAGGAGTAAGCAGAGCGAAAAAGAAAAAGAAACGCGTCTTCTTTTTTAAGCCTGAAAGCCACGATGGCTGTAACGTTTCTTCAACTTCGTTTCTCGACCCTTTTCTCAGAAACCGGGGCTTAGAAGTTCCCGTAAAGTCTCGGGAAGAATCAGAATAAGCTGGTCCATGCGGATCCCACAGGACATCTGGACCACAGACGTTATGAAAGTAGAAAAAGTAGATATCTTCTTCGCCTTTAAAACGCAGTCGCTATAATCTTCCCTGAAATTCGTTTCTAACGCTCTCCTCTGAATGGTGCAGCTTAGAACTCTTCGTATCAATTTAAAAAAAACGCTGTTTGGAATGATCTGGACTAAAAGAAAAGAAAGCGGTAGAAACAAACCTTCTGACGCCACTGTTTTCTAAAAAAAAAATGAAGAAGTAACCGCTTACTTTTGTAAACTGGAGCACACAGCTCGTAAGCGCTTGTTTTAAAGTCGGAAATTGTTTTTGCACGCATGAGCTTGGCATAAAATATAAACGAACTCTTGCTCTACTGCTTGGGATCAAAGAATGTGAGCGTGGAATTTTTATCTTGAGGAATCAGCTATAAGTCCTAAAAGCGAGTGGCCCTTTCTAAGGCCATATAAGCACAAAAAGAGTTTGGCTACATTTGCTTGCAGTGCCTTGTGACAGTCATGTTCACTCGGATTTCTTCTTCTTTCTTTATTCAATACTGCAAACGCTGTACAGGTTCAAGAAGGGTGGGTTAAATGGCAACAAAACAATAATAGCAAAGCTAATAAACACCAAAGTCTCGCGAAAGGAAATAAAGAATCATTCCAGTCTGTTACAGTGCGATGAAAAAATGAAAACTTGAATAAATCTGTTCGCGCAAAATAGGGGGTCAGAGAATTAGGATGATGATGGCGCGTATGCCTCGACGTTGAAAGCGACAGATATGGAGAAGGGTTAATAGCTAGATCTGGATTCCAAAGCTAGAAAAGAGATTCCAAACGCAAATTTTTTCTTCATTGTTCAAGACATTGAATACCTTTAACCTGCATTATTTCAGAGGGTGAGTCATACGGGAAAAATTTAGAGTAAATAAACCTTACAGCTTTTCTCTGTACCTTTTCTAGGCGGGTTATATTGTGTTTAGTGAACGGGGCCCAGAGAACGCATGCATATTCAAGTTTTGGTCTAAATAGTGAATTGTAAGCAAGTAATTTCACGCTAGGGGGAGAATTTCTAAGCTTATGTCTTAAAAAATATAGTTTACGGAATGCGGAAGAGCAGATGCTACCTATATGTAAATTCCATGATAAAGTATTAGTAAGTGTGACACCCAAATACTCTTATTTAGTCTCTTCCAACAAAGTCACGTACCTAGCCTGTAGATAAAAGAAAGCGGAGCTTTTTTGCCAGAGAAGCGAAGAAAGACGGTCTTATCAGTGTTAAGTTTCATGTCCCACGTTTCACACCATTCAAAAATCACAGCAAGAGAAGAGTTGAGATGGATTTGGTCGTTAATTGAACTTATTTCTTGAAAAAGCACACAATCATCCGCAAACAACCTGATTTGGACATTCCGATCAAGTTCAGTAGTAATGTCATTAATATATAACAAAAACAAAAATGGCCCCAGCACACTTCCTTGGGGCACGCCAGAGCCGACCGGAAGGCAACCTGATTGTCGCTCATTAACTGCTACAAAGTGTTAGCGGTTGGTTAAATAGTTTGATATCCATATGATTAAAATTTCCGGGAGGCCAATGCGTCTGAGTTATATTAGTTTGTCATTGGGAACTCTATCGAAGGCTTTGCTGAAGTCAAGAAATATTGCATCAATCTGACCGTTCTTATCAAGACATGAAGCGAGTGATTTGGGAGCAAGGGCTGAGCCGAATTGATCTCCGCTCTCCAAATCACACGATTTGTAATCAGATAGCGCGCGGAAGGCGATATAGAGACGCAGGCCACGCTTTATATGCCTAGGTATGTGTTCGATGCTTGCAAGAGACGGACGGACGGACGGACGGACGGACGGACGGACGGACGGACGGACGGACGGACGGACGGACGGACAGACAGACAGACAGACAGACAGACAGACAGACAGACAGACAGACAGACAGACAGACAGACAGACAGACAGACAGACAGACAGACAGACAGACAGACAGACAGACAGACAGACAGACAGACAGACAGACAGACAGACAGACAGACAGACAGACAGACAGACAGACAGACAGACAGACGGACGGACGGACGGACGGACGGACGGACGGACGGACGGACGGACGGACGGACGGACGGACGGACAGACAGACAGACAGACAGACAGGCAGACAGACGGACGGACGGACGGACGGACGGACGGACGGACGGACGGACGGACGGACGGACAGAGACAGACAGACAGACAGACAGACAGACAGACAGACAGACAGACAGACTTGTGATTTCTCGACATAAAGGAGGTGCGCTGCATAATATTAAATGTTACAGACCTATTTTGATAAACTTTAATAATGACGGGATGGCACTGAAGTCTGCTTAAGAGCGGAAATGCGAAAACCCGTACCTTTCCTCTTTTTCACCATGAATTTTTTTTTATTTTTGTTATTACTAATTGAAATTTTAATGAGGATTGCTGGTCACTGGCCAAAGTCAGAAGATGAAAAAGACGTTTCGGGAGCACTACGGCTCCCTTGTTTACTATAACAATTGAAACTTCGTTTCATGTTTATTTATTTTTATTTCTTTATTGCTTTTAAATTTGTATTCTTTCTTTCGAATTTTAATTTTATTTATTTATTTTATATATTTTCTTTTTTGCTTTGCTTTTATTTTCATTTTATTTTATTTATTTATATTATATATTTATACTAATTTATACTAATAAGCCTTCTCTCGCATTTACATCCTTTTTCATCGAATCAGTCACACAAAACCCGCTTCACGCGCAGCAATAATTATATAAATCAATCAAATGAATTACTAATTACAATTCGTCCACCAAATTTCTCCCATTTCAAGATGCACTCACACACTACCTAACAAAATCAAGCTTTTTCATATCTATCCATGCAGGACAAGAGGATCGTGCGGACAAAATTTGCGGACACTTTTTGCTGACGCGTCATAATTATCTAATGCTTTCGCATTCATATACCTAAAATATTACAGAAAGACGTCTCTCTTACGATTTCAAATTTTCAAGGTAAGCACGGTGTA